>NC_064754.1:892500-990000 GCF_011397635.1 Epinephelus fuscoguttatus
TACTTACTTACTTTAAGGATTTGGACATTTTAAGAAACTGATTTTCTGAGTTAGATGTTCAGATTGATTTCCTCAGCAGTGTGTTTATCAGCTTAAACAAACATGATGACAAACTGGATGAAGGCCAGTCACATGGTGTCTTTCCAAAGCCAACAGCGGCATATCATTAGCTAACGACATCATCTTTTGGGGTTAAATTAAAAACAAGACGAGGTCAAATTCGGTTTGTGGCTGGGCCATATGGGGTAGAGGGCTTTTAATTTCAAACAGGAAGCAGTGACATATATTTTCTTTACACATCCATGAGACCTTCAGTCTCAGACTTACATGACTGTCTCGTGTTGTTGCTCTCCAGCCACTGATCTGCCGCCATCAGAGCCAAGCTCCGCCCATGACAAGTCAGGGCAGGTCGGTAGAGGACACCGAAAAACAACAAGTGTTGATCAGAGAGCTTCACAAAGAAACAGTCATAAACAGGAGAATGTAAATAATAATGTACGGTGTCATGTCAACATCATGACACAGACGGAGCATAGCAGACAACAAACTGAAACTCAGAGTATACATGTGTTCAGCAGTGTGGTCAGGCATGTCGTCATAACGATCATTAAAAGGCTAAAGAAAGAGACAGATGTTAATGTGTTAGTAGAAGACGAAGATCTAAAGTTTCCACCGAGCATTGTTTTTGTTTCTACTGTGAAAAGTTGTGGATGAACCGTCCCTATGTTTGGTCCCCCCTCTGTTGGGGTAACAGTAAACAGTGTGACGTTTGTTGGTGGGCGGGGCTTAGCTGGAGGCAAAACAATTAGCTAGCGCTACCTAACAAGTTGTGTTGTCTTGTTTTAGACGATGGAGGAAGATGATGTGAGTGGTGCGTTCAGAAACACTCACTGTGAGTGTGGGAGCGCACTCTGACACAAACTGGAGCGTTGATAAATTGGGAGCGCTGTCTGAATGTAGCGTTGGGTTATCCAGAGCAGCGCACTCTCAGAGTGGCAGAGCGCACTCTGGACACTCTGTCTGTGGAGACGGAGCAGCAGAGCGCCGAGCGGAGTGAATGTGTGATTAACTTAACCGTTGGTTCATTCATGTAGAAATATAACGCTGCGTTTCTTCCACCAACAGGGCTCTCATTTTAGTGTAGAGCGTCAGACTGAATTTACCAACGCACCATGTCAGGTCACTCACTCTCCGGGACCGCCAGTGTTACTGGAATAAGTAAACACTGACCAACGGGACCAGACTGGCCGACCCGTATGCTCTCACTCAGTGGATGGATGATGTCACAGGAAGCCAATCTTACAAAGGAGGACCACACTTGTTTGTTTTGCTATGGAAGCTAACGTTAGCTAATGTGAGTTAAGCTTCGAATTTTTTTTGTCACAATCGAATCCCGTGCCATTGAACGAAGCTTCGAATATTTTGGGTCAGCCCTAGTTCCTAGAAATGAGAGCAGCTCCATCCAAAGTGGGATGAATGCCATCTCTCCTAATAAGACCAGGTTTTCCCCAGAAAGTTTGCCAATTATTAACAAAACCCACATTGTTTGCTGGACACCACCTGGACAGCCAGCGGTTAAATGATGACATGCGGCTAAACATGTCATCAGTGGTCAGATTTGGGAGGGGTCCAGAGAAAACTACGGAGTCCGACATCGTTTTTGCGTATTCACACACCGAGGCAATATTAATTTTAGTGACCTCCGATTGGCATAACCGGGTGTCATTGCCGCCAACGTGAATAACAGTCTTACCGAATCTACGTTTAGCTTTAGCCAGCAGCTTTAAATTTGATTCAGTGTCGCCCGCTCTGGCCCCAGGAATACATTTGACTATGGCCGCTGGTGTTGCTAACTTCACGTTCCTCAGAATAGAGCTGCCAATAACCAGAGTTTTATCCTCAGCGGGTGTGTCGCTGAGTGGGGAAAAGTGGTTGGAAACGTGAACAGGCTGGTGGTGAGCCGTGGGCTTCGGCTTGGAGCTACGCTTTTCCCGGACAGTTACCCAGCCTCCTGGCTGCACGGGCATTACCAGAGGACCGCTAGCAGAGGCTATGCTATGTGGCTCCGCACCGGCTACAGGGGACTGGCTAACTACCGCAGCTACTGAATGGTTTTCCATGGTGCGGAGCTGCGCTTCTAATTCACTAAGCCTCGCCTCCAACGCAGCAAATAAGCTACACTTGTTACAATTACCACTGTCGCTAAAGGAGGCAGAGGCATAACTGAACATTTGACACACCGAGCAAGAGAGAGCAGAGGGAGAAGCCATGGCTAAGCTAATGTAGCTAACAAGGCTAGTAACGTGCAACCAACAGCTAAGAGATTAGCAGGGAAGTCGTAAAAGAAGGAGAGCTATAAGTGCTTAAACAGAACCAGTGTGGGTTAAGACTTGGAGTAGACGTTAAAGCAACTGAAGTGAGAACACAGAAAGCAGGCTAGTAGAATTCACCTGAGCAGCACAGAGACGCTGTCACAGAAACACTGGAAATGACACAACTCGCTTACCGCAATACGTCAGCACGTCAGCACGTTGTCTTTCAGGGAAAGATTGTTGCTTCATCGCTGCTTATGTTGATGTCCTTTTAAAATGTGAAATCTTGCCTCGATTGGAACTTGTTTAAGGAGTTGATAGATTTCTACCGTTTTTTCCCCCGTTAAAGGTTTTTTGGGGAGTTTTTCCTGATCAGCTGTGAGGGTCATAAGGACAGAGGGATGTCGTATGCTGTAAAGCCCTGTGAGGCAAATTGTGATTTGTGATATTGGGCTTTATAAATAAAATTGATTGATTGATTGATTGATTCTGCACCTGCCACCATACTTTGTTTTCTGTCTGTTGTCAGCAGCCCTGTTGTTTTTGAGATGGACTCTTCCCTACATTTCAAAATCCACATCAACAGAGTTACGCAGAGGGAAACAGGGTAACAGTGTGTTCTCAAATGTCAAACAAATCAGACAGATGCAGCGTATTGAGAATGCTGCTGACCGAGTGTAACCAGGAACCAAGATCACATACCCAGATTTGGTCAGAGTCATGTCAGGTCATCGGCACTACAACATAACCCCAGTTCTCAGATCTTTGCAGAGGCTTTGTATGAATAAAACACGCCTGATGTCTGACATGCTGCTCTCTAAAGATCTTAAATGATCTGGGACAGGCTGGTTCACCGTCCCCAGAGTCAGAATCAAACACGCAGGAGCAGCTTTCAGTTTCTTTGCACCGCAAGGTACTGGAATACACCTCCAGAACACCTAAGATCTGCCCCAACCCTTTGTTCGGGGTGTTCGGGGTGTTCGGGGTGTTCAGGGTGTTCGGGGTGTTCGGGGTGCTCGGGGTGCTCGGGGTGTTTGGGGTGTTCGGGGTGTTCGGGGTGCTCGGGGTGTTTGGGGTGTACAAAAGCACAACAAAAACATGAGAATTGTAAAAACAAATATGACTATGTGTGACTTTTCTGCAGGAGCTTTATCTATGCCCTCCTGACCAGAGGACGCCCCATCCCGCTGAACATCGTCATCTTTGCCACCATCTTCTGCTCCCTCAATGGCTTCCTGCAGGGACACCACCTGCTGCACTGCGTCCAGTTTGAAGACAGCTGGCTGACCGAGGCTCGTCTGGCTGCAGGTGAGTCACAATACCAGGTTTATGACCTGATCACCAGTCTGAGTTATTTATGTTTTGTCTCTTAGCTCTAAAATACTGCAAAACCCGTCATTGTTCAGGTTGATGAGACGATGATGAGGACACTGCACAACAGGAAGCATTACTGTCTGATATACACTGCTTAAAAAGGGAACACTTCATGGTCACAGTATAACAGGAAGGCAGTTAAACTTCAGGGATATAAATCAAGTGATTGTGAATCAGTTTCAGCTGCTTTGGGTCAAATCAAAGAGACAACAGGAAAAGGTTTTACATGTGGTGTCCACAGACAGTTGCTCTCTCCTTGTCCTTCCTGACTGATCCTTCTCTAGTTTGGTCTTCTGCTAGAGTCCTTGTCACTACTGGTAGCATGAGGCGGCACCTGCAGCCCAGTCAGGTTGATACCAGACACCAGGAGACCGGCCGTTACACCAGGAGAGCTGCACAGGGCCGTAGAAGGGCATCAACCCAGCAGCAGGACCGCTATCTGCTCCTTTGTGTGAGGAGGAACAGGAGGAGCACTGCCAGAGCCCTTTTTTGAAAGGAGATGAGACCAAAATGTCGTTTGAAACAGAAGCTTTGCTAAAAAGAGGAGACAAAATATTACAGTGTTTTTTGAATCAGTGCAGCAGTCGTGTTGGTTGTGCTGCTCGCGCCTCGTCAGCTCTTCACCAGCAGGACACAGTGAGTGCAGTCAGTAACTTCATTAACGTTAACAATGACAGCAACAGTTTGGGAGAAAGAGACGAGGTGATGTTACTGATCATCAGACCACCTGACCAGCCTGTTTTCCATCATCATCTCTCTCTCTCTCTCTCTCTCTGTCTCTCTCTCTCTGTCTCTCTCTCTCTCTCTCTGTCTCATTGTGTCATGTGGATTACTGTTAATTTATCATGCTGATCTGTTCTGTACGACATCTATTGCACGTCTGTCCGTCCTGGAAGAGGGATCCCTCCTCAGTTGCTCTTCCTGAGGTTTCTACCGTTGTTTCCCCGTTAAAGGGTTTTTTGGGGAGTTTTTCCTGATCCGCTGTGAGGGTCATAAGGACAGAGGGATGTCGTATGCTGTAAAGCCCTGTGAGGCAAATTGTGATTTGTGATATTGGGCTTTATAAATAAAATTGATTGGTTGAGATGATGAGAAGGTCAAATCTTTAGTCAAATAAAGTTTGACTAAATCGACAGTTACCAGTTTGACTCGAATACATTAACTGAAATGTTTAATATGATCTGAAGATTAAAAAGACCAATGTCTCAAAGTAAAATATTTTCTTTGACTCAGTTAATTAAAACAAATAATCAGGATAAAAACCAACAAACAGATTTGATGAAACAAAGACATTGCTGACAAAATGAACCCTAATGAGCCTCAGCAGTCGCTGCCACTCAAGTGGCTGAAGTTTAAGATGAGACGGCAGAATTTGAAGCCCTGTGATTGGATGTTTGTTGGTGAAATGTACCCTGGGAGCTGCAGTCTTTAAAGGTTAACACAGCTTCAGCTTCATGTCCAGCAGACAGTCTGACTGTAGACTGGGAGATGACCAGAGAAAGGTCTGGCTACAGACCTCCAGCCTCAGACCCCACCTCCATCGCTCCTTTCCCCCTAAAAGCCTATTGGGTGCTTTAAGTAAAGCGGTACAGACAGAGGTATCAGCCAATCGTGTTGCTGTATTGATGGGACCGCTTGGCGGCACACTGCTGTAAACTAAGTTGGCGTTGTGACAGCCTGCGAGTGAAAACGTTGATTTAAACCTTATTTTGTGACAAAGTCATCAAACTTTTTAAAGCGGTTTTCTGATCAAAGTTCACCAGTGACACAAAGTTAAACAGCAGCGAATCACTTTCACGTTGCCGTTAGCTATCAGTTCATAAACGTAGATAAGAGTGAGATTACAGATAGGCAGCGTGTAACATTATTATCGGCAGTGGTTATTTGTTGAGGAGCTGTTGATGACGGCACGCTACGACAGCTCAGCAGGAATCAGCGAGCAGCTAGTAGCAAGAGGGAAACACAAACCTGACAGACACTGTAAAGATGAGCAACTGGGGAGACAAGGAATTGCGCGCCCTCCTTGTCCTCGCAAACGAAGAGGCCATTAACCGTCAGATGACGGGGACGGTGAAGGACGGGCCGACTTACGAGAGAATCACCGAAGGACTGACCAGCCGCGGCTTCCCTCGGAGTACGTCAATCTTGTCCCTCTCGTCTCTCTTGTCCCTTTCATTCTCCGTCCCTCTCGTCCTCCGTCTCGCTCGTCCCTCTCGTCCTCTCGTCCTCCGTCCCTCTTGTCTCTCTTGTCCCTCTCATTCCCCTCTTCCTCTTGTCTCTCACGTCCCTCTCGTCCCTCTCGTCCTCCATCCCTCTTGTCCTCCGTCCCTCTCATCCTCTCGTCCTCTGTCCCTCTCGTCTCTCACGTCCCTCTCGTCCCTCTTGTCCTCTGTCCCTCTCGTCCTTCTTGTCCTCCGTCCCTCTCGTCCTCTCGTCCTCTGTCCCTCTTGTCCTTTCATCCTCTCGTCCGCCGTCCCTCACGTCCTCTCGTCCCTCTCGTCCTTTCGTCCTCTCGTCCTCCGTCCCTCTTGTCTCTCTTGTCCCTCTCATTCCCCTCTTCCTCTTGTCTCTCACGTCCCTCTCGTCCCTCTCGTCCTCCGTCCCTCTTGTCCTCCGTCCCTCTCATCCTCTCGTCCTCTGTCCCTCTCGTCTCTCACGTCCCTCTCGTCCTCTCGTCCCTCTTGTCCTCCGTCCCTCTCGTCCTTCTTGTCCTCCGTCCCTCACGTCCTCTCGTCCCTCTTGTCCTTTCATCCTCTCGTCCTCCGTCCCTCACGTCCTCTCGTCCCTCTCGTCCTCTCGTCCGCCGTCCCTCACGTCCTCTCGTCCCTCTCGTCCTCCATCCCTCTTGTCCTCTCGTCCTCTTGTCTCTCTTGTCCCTCTCGTCCCTCTTGTCCACAGCAGTGTGAGGACATCTTCAGCTCTGAGCTGAACGGTGCGGCCCTCGGCTTTCTGCTGCGGAGGAATTCAACAGTTGCCGTCACATGTCAGTGACATGTTAACCCTTTCAGTCCCAGAACAAAAACAAACATATGTCCATGAATCTGTCTCTGGTTAGTGTCCCATGTTTTCCAGCAGAATGACCTGACATGAATAAGTGTCATTAGGGTTTACAGTTCATGTTCAAGCCTCACGTGCACGTGGACGGTGACTTCAGAGCTGCTGGTTGAACTTCACAGACGTCATGTTTTTGTTTGTCTCCATCTCTCATGTCCTGGATGAACGTCCTGACCACAGACTGGTTGGACAGTCGGTGTTTACAGAGTCTCTCTGTGGCACCACATGTGTGAACGTGTCAGACCTGCAGAGTGACGTCCCCCCAACTTGTCAGAACAAACATCTCATAACAACAATAAGAAAACATTTAACCCAATGGTTGTTCTGTTCTGAATGATGTCATGTTGTTGTGAATCATCACTTCCTGTCAGATCTACCGACAGAATCGTTCTTCCTGTTTGTTTATGATGAAGGTCTCCTGTTGTTTGTGGTCGGTATGATCATCAACATCCACAGCGACCACATCCTGCGCGGCCTGAGACGACCCGGGGAGACCGTCTACAGGATCCCGCACGGTACCACACATCCACACCGAGCTCTTTGGGTTCATGAGCTTTAGCAGCTTCCTGTTAACACCTTAACCTCTCTCTCAGGGGGAATGTTTGAGTTTGTGTCCGGCGCAAACTTCTTCGGGGAGATCGTGGAGTGGTGTGGGTATGCTGTGGCCACCTGGTCTTTACCCACCTTCGCCTTCGCCTTCTTCACTGTGTGCTCCATCGGGCCCAGAGCCTACCACCATCACAGGTACCTTGTGTCCTGGGGTTTATTTACAGCACCACAGGAAGCTGTATACTGTGGTTTATCAATGAAGTTCTGACTGAAGCTTCACTGACAGTGACACTGAATTTAAACGATATCTGATATTTATTTATTTTTTGTATTGTATATTTATATCAGCTTTAATGGTCAGACGTGGCTGAGCAGCAGTAGTAGCAGCAGTAGTAATAATAAATAATAATAATACATTTTATTTATACAGCGCTTTTACAGCTCTCAAAGACGCTTTACATTTAAAACCAAAGAAAAGAAGTACATACATGTAAGTGCAAAGAGATCAACAGAAGACACGGACAACATAAAACAACAAAGAGCAAAAGCATAGTGCAAAACAAAGAAAAGGAGGGCACATGAGGAACCGAGAACGAAAAGCTAATGTTAAAGGTTAAAAGCGGATTTGAAAAGGTGGGTTTTGAGGAGTGATTTGAAGGTGGATGGATTTGGACAGTCACGGATGTGTATAGGGAGGGTGTTCCAGAGGGAGTTGGCGGCTATGGAGAAGACTTTGCCACCCCAGGTTTGGTGCTTGGTCCTGTGTGGAGGTGAGAGGAGGTTTTTGTCGGATGATCGAAGGTTGCGGGAGGGAGTGTGGTGGTGGAGCATGTCCGTGAGGTAGGAGGGGGCCTGGCTGTGGAGGGCTTTGTGGGTGAGCAGGAGGATCTTGAAATTGATTCTGTATGGGACAGGGAGCCAGTGTAGGTTTTGCAGGACAGGGGTTATATGTTCACGGGAGCTGGTGTGGGTGAGGAGGCGGGCAGCAGAGTTTTGGATGCACTGAAGTTTGTTGAGGACTTTGGATGATGAGCTGTAGAGGATGCTGTTGCAGTAGTCCAGTCTTGAGGTGATGAAAGCATGGATGAGAGTTTCAGCGGCAGAGAAGGAGAGTAATGGACGGAGACGGGCAACATTTCTAAGGTGAAAGAAGGCAGTTTGGGCGAGGCGGCTGATGTGATGTTCAAATAAGAGGTTATTGTCGAAGATGATACCAAGGTTGCGGATGAATGGGGAGGGAGAGAGGGTGGTGTTGTCGATGCTAAGGGTGAAGTTTTGTGTTGATGTAGAGAAGGATTTCAGAAGGATTCAGATTTGTCACAGTTGAGTTTGAGGAAGTTGGCTTGCAGCCATGATTGGAGTTCAGTCAGACAGTTGGTGAGGGTAGAGCGGGTGGCCGGGGTGATGGATTTTGTGGAGATGTAGATTTGGATGTCGTCAGCGTAGCAGCGGAAATGGAGACCATGACGACGGATGATGGAACCAAGGGGGAGTAGGTAGATGACGAAGAGGAGAGAACCAAGCACCGAGCCCTGAGGGTGGAGCTCTTCATCTTGGAGATGATGGGGAGGAGTTCCAGGGGGGAGACAGGGGTGAAGTGTGACAGTGGTTGAGTGGTGGTGGAGGTGGTGAGCGCCGGAGAGACTGAGATGTGGGGGGGGGGTTGCTGAGTTGAGTGTAGATGGTTTCGATCTTTGATTGAAAAAATGCCAGGAAGGAGTTGCATTTGTCAGTTGTGATGGAGGAGAGGGTGTTGTCGCAGGGTTTGAGGAGTTTATTGACAGTGGAAAAGAGAGTCTTTGGGTTATTGGAGCCAGAGTGAATGAGTTTTGAGTAGTAGTTGGACCGGGCGGCAGTGTTTGTAGTTTGAAAGGTGGTCTGTATAGGCGTGGACATGGACTGTGAGACTGGTTTTCTTGTAAAGTCTTTCAAACTGGCGCTTACGGGTTTTCATGTGATGGAGTTCAGGAGTGTACCAGGGAGATGAGTGAGTAAATGAGACAGTTTTGGTTTTTAAGGGAGCCAGTTTGTCGAGGCAGAGGGACAGTGTGTTGTTGTAGAGGGTGACCAGGTCAGAGGGGTTTGGGGTCAGCGGGGTGATGAATGTGGCCGCGACAGTGGGCGGGGAAGTTGACATGCTGGGTGAAGTGAAGGCAGTGGAGCAGTTCCAGGAGGTCTATTGTACTTTTGCAGTTTGGATCATCGATGTGGATATTGAAGTCCCCAAGCAGGAGAATTGAGGGGGATACGGCGGATAGCTGGGTGAGGAATTCGGCGAGGTCTGAGAGGAAGGAGTTGTTTGGTTCGGGAGGGCGGTAGATGATGGCGATGACCAGGGAAGTGGGACCAGACAGTTTGAGGGTGACTTGTTCGAAGGACTGAGCAGAAGGTATGGAGATTGTGGATATTTTAAAGCGTTTCTTGTAGATGGTAGCAGCGCCATCTGTCGGTGTAGGTGTAGTCAGTGGGTGTGGTCTGGTTTAGGGAGAAGTAATCCAGGGCTTTGTGCCAGGTTTCAGTGAGGCAGAGGAAGTCCAGTTTATTATCAGTGATGAATTCATGTAGGATGGCACTTTTGTTGGTCAGTGAGCGGATGTTGAGTAGAGCCAGTTTCAGGTGTTGTAGGGTTTGAGTAGTACAGAAGATGGGGGATAAGTTTTTGTTATTCACAGTCTTAGTGCGGTAAAGGCGGGGTGGTCTGTGCTTTATGATGGACTGTATGGGGAATGTCTCAGGTGGGAGGGTTAATGTTTGATATGGTCGGACGGGGGCGCTGGTGAGCAAGGCTGTGCTCTGTGCTGCAGTTGGAACAGCGTGAGGAAGTGTGTCAGTGGAGGGGGCGTGTGATGTGAATAGTCATGCATGTGGCGCGTGATGTACGGCATGCTGAATATTGGCTGCCAGCGTGCGGCTTCCCAGGGAGGTAGGGTGAACGCCATCGTGTTTGAAGAAAGAGGGACGGTTCCAGAAAAGATTAAAATTGTCCACGAAGTTGAAGCCTCGAGCGTAGCAGGCAGGCCTGAGCCAGGCATTCATCAGGAGCAGCCTGGAGAAGCGAGCGTCCCCACGACCAAGTGTGGGAATGGGACCGGAGATAAAAATGTAGTAGTAGCAGCAGTAGCAGCAGTAGTAGTAGTAGCAGTAGTAGTAGCAGCAGCAGCAGGAGTAGTAGCAGCAGCAGTAGCAGCAGTAGTAGTAGCAGCAGCAGCAGGAGTAGTAGCAGCAGCAGTAGCAGCAGTAGCAGTAGTCGTAACAGTAGCAGCAGCAGCAGCAGCAGCAGTAGTAGTAGCAGCAGCGCTGCCGCAGCAGCAGCAGCAGCAGCGTTGCTGCAGCAGCAGCAGCAGCGCGTTGCTGCCAGCAGCGTTGCCGCAGCAGCAGCAGCAGCTGTTGCAGCAGCAGCAGCAGCAGCGCTGCCAGCAGCAGCAGCGTTGCTGCCGCCGCTGCTGCTGCTGCAGCAGCAGCTTGCCAGCCGGCAGCAGCTGTTGCCGCCGCCGCTGCAGCAGCTGCCGCCGCAGCAGCGCCGCCAGCAGCAGCAGCAGCAGCGTTGTTAGCAGCTGCAGCGTTGCGCGCCGCAGCTGGCTGCCGCCGCCGCAGCAGCAGCAGCAGCTGCCGGCCGCCGCCGTTGCTTCGCCGCTGCAGCAGCAGCTGCTGCCGCCGCTGTTGCAGCTGCCGGCTGCTGCGCCGCCGCTGCAGCCAGCTGCCGCCGCCGCCGCAGCAGCTGCTGCCGCCGCAGCAGCAGCAGTTGCGCCGCCGCTGCTGTTGCTGCCGCAGCAGCAGCAGCGCTGGCCGCCGCAGCAGCCGCCAGCAGCAGCTGTTGCGCCGCTGCTGCAGCAGCGCCGCCGCAGCAGCGCACAGCAGCGCCGCCGCGTTGCCGCCGCCGCCGCCGCTGCTGCCGCTGCTGTTGCTGTTGTTGCCATGGCAGCCGCCGCCAGCGCTGCCAGCTGCCGCCGCCGCTGCTGCTGCTGCAGCCGCTGTTGCCGCTGCTGCCGCCGCCGCAGCGCTGCCGCCGCCGCCGCTGCAGCAGTTGCCGCCGCCGCTGCTGCAGCAGCTGCCGCTGGCGCTGGGCTGCCGCGCTGTTGCCGCGCCGCCTGCGCGTTGCCGCTGCTGCTGCCGCTGCGCGCCGCCGTTGTTGCGTTGCTGCGTCGCCGAGCGCCGCCGCCGCTGCGCCGCCGCGCCAGCAGCGCCGCGCCGCTGTTGCCGCCGTCAGCCGCTGCGTTGCTGTTGCCGCCGCCGCAGCCGCCGCCGCTGCTGTTGCTGCGTTGCAGCAGCGTTGCCAGCGTTGCTGCAGCAGCCGCTGCTGTTGCCGCCTGCCGCTGTTGCTGCCACGCTGGCGCCTGCCGTTGCTGCCGCAGCAAGCGCCGCAGCTGCTGTTGCCGCCGTTGCTGCGCTGCCGTTGCCGCGCCGCCGCTGTTGCTGCGCCGCCGCTGCCAGCAGCGCTGCAGCAGCCGCTGCCGCCGTTGCCGCCGCCGCTGCTGCGCTGCCTGTTGCCGCTGCTGCTGCTGCCGCGTTGCCTGCTGCCGCTGCCGCCGCCGCCGCGCGCTGCTGCCGCTGCTGCTGCCGCTGCTGCTGCTGCTGCCGCTGCTGTTGCGCCGCCGCGTTGCTGCTGCCGCCGCCGCAGCAGCCGCCGCGTTGCAGCAGCCGCTGCGCGCTGCCGCCGCCGCCGCTGTTGCCGCAGCAGCGCCGCGCTGCTGCCGCCGCTGCCGTTGCGCAGCAGCTGCGTTGCTGTTGTTGCCGCCAGCGCTGCTGCCGCCGCTGCCGCCGCCAGCAGCAGCCGCCAGCAGCGGCCGCCGCAGCCGCTGCTGTTGCTGCCGCCGCTGTTGCCTGCCGCGGTTGCCGTTGCGCGTTGCCTGCCGTTGCCGCCGCTGCTGGCTGCCAGCTAAGCTGCGCTGCTGCTGTTGCCGCCGCTGTTGCCGCAGCGCCGCTGTTGCCGCCGCCAGCCGCTGTTGCTGCCGCCGCAGCCAGCCGCTGGCTGCCGCTGCTGTTGCTGCAGCTTGCCGCCGCTGCGCCGTTGCTGCTGCTGCCGCCGCAGCGCCGCGCTGCTGGTGCTGCTGCGCCGCCGCCGTTGCGCGCAGCCGCTGCTGCGTTGCTGCGCCGCCGCTGCGCTGTTGCTGCCGCCGCCGCCGCGTTGCCGCCGCTGTTGCAGCCGCCGCCGCTGCTGCCGCCAGCAGCTGCCGCTGCCGCCGCCGCCGCTGCTGTTGCTGCGCCGCGCAGCCTGCCGCCGCCGCCAGCAGCGCCGCAGCCGCCGCGTTGCTGCCGCTGCGCCAGCAGCTGCCTGCCAGCGTTGCTGCCGCAGCGCCGCTGCTGCTGCCGCTGCGTTGCCGCCGTTGTTGCGCCGCTGCGCCGCCGCGTTGCCGTTGCTGCGTTGCCGCCGCCGCCGCTGTTGCTGGTTGTTGCTGCCTGCCGCCGCCGCTGCCGCCGCCGTTGCCAGCAGCCAGCGTTGCCGCCGCGCCTGGCCGCCGGCTGCCGCAGCAGCCGCTGCTGCGCTGCCGCTGCTGTTGCTGCCGCCGCCGCCGCTGCCGCTGCCAGCCAGCAGCTGCCGCCGCCGCGCTGCCGCCGCCGCGCAGCTGTTGCCGCCGCCGCCGCTGTTGCCGCCGTTGCTGCCAGCGCTGCTGTTGGCCGCCGCTGTTGCCGCCGCTGCCGCCGCCGCTGCGCTGCCGCTGTTGCCGCCGCCGCTGCCGCCGCCGTTGCCGCGCTACGCCGCCGCTGTTGCTGTTGCCGCCGCTGTTGCTGCCGCCGCCGCTGCTGCTGCCGCCGCTGCTGCCTGCCAGCAGCGCCGTTGCCTGCTGCTGCTGCCGCCGCGTTGCCGCAGCGCTGTTGCTGCGCCGTTGCCGCCGCGCGTTGCCGCCGCTGCTGTTGCCGCTGCTGCGCGCCGCTGCTGTTGCCGCCGCTGCGCGCAGCAGCGCGCTGTTGCGCCGCTGCCGTTGCTGCTGCTGCCGTTGCCGCCGCCGCGCCGCCCAGCTGTTGGCCGCTGCGTTGCCGCCGTTGCCGCCGCCGGCTGCAGCTGCTGCCGTTGCCGCCGCTGTTGCGCCGCTGTTGCAGCAGCTGCCGCCGCTACGCGCGTTAGCCGCCGCCGCTGCCGTTGCCGCTGCCAGCCGCTGCCGCCAGCAGCCGCCGCAGTTGCCGCCGCTGCTGTTGCGCTGCCGCCGCGTTGCTGCCCGCCGCCGTTGCCGCTGCCGTTGCGCAGCGCCGCCGCCGCATGCCGCAAGCTGCTGCTGCTGTTGCCGCGCGCCGCCGCTGCCGTTGCCGCGGTGGTGGTGGCGGCGGTGGTGGTGGCGGCGGTGGCGGCGGTGGTGGCGGCGGTGGCGGCGGTGGTGGCGGTGGCGGCGGTGGTATGGTGGCGGCGGTGGTGGTGGCGGTGGCGGTGGCGGCGGTGGTGGCGGCGGTGGTGGTGGCGGCGGTGGTGGCGGCGGTGGCGGCGGTGGTGGCGGCGGTGGCGGCGGTGGTGGCGGTGGCGGCGGTGGTGGCGGCGGTGGTGGTGGCGGCGGTGGTGGTGGCAGCAGCGGTGGCGGCGGTGGTGGTGGTGGTGGTGGCGGTGGCGGTGGTGGTGGTGGCGGCGGCGGTGGTGGTGGTGGCGGCGGTGGCGGCGGTGGTGGTATGGCGGCGGTGGTGGTGGCAGGCGGCGGTGGTGGTGGTGGCGGCGGTGGCGGCGGTGGTGGTGGTGGTGGTGGCGGTGGCAGCGGTGGCGGTGGCGGCGGCGGTGGTGGTGGTGGCGGCGGTGGCGGCGGTGGTAGTGGTGGTGGCGGCGGTGGTGGCGGCGGTGGTGGCGGCGGCGGTGGTAGCGGCCGGTGGTGGCGGTGGCGGCGGTGGTGGTGGCAGCGGCGGTGGTGGTGGTGGCAGCGGTGGCGGCGGTGGTGGCGGCGGCGGTGGTGGTGGTGGTGGTGGCGGTGGCGGCGGCGGTGGTGGCGGTGGTGGTGGCGGTGGTGGCGGCGGTGGTGGTGGCGGTGGTGGCGGCGGTGGTGGCAGCGGCGGTGGTGGTAGTGGTGGTGGTGGTGGCGGCGGTGGTGGCGGTGGCGGTGGTGGCGGCGGTGGTGGCGGCGGTGGTGGCGGTGGTGGCGGCGGTGGTGGCGGCGGTGGTGGCGGTGGTGGTGGTGGTGGTGGCGGCGGTGGTGGCGGTGGTAGCGGTGGTGGTGGCGGCGGTGGTGGCGGCGGTGGTGGTGGTGGTGGTGGTGGCGGCGGTGGTGGCGGTGGCGGCGGTGGTTTGGCGGCGGTGGTGGCGGTGGTGGCGGTGGTGGTGGCGGCGGTGGTGGCGGTGGTGGCGGCGGTGGTGGTGGCGGTGGTGGTGGCGGCGGTGGTGGCGGTGGTGGCGGCGGTGGTGGCGGTGGTGGCGGTGGTGGTGGCGGCGGTGGTAGCGGTGGTGGCGGCGGTGGTGGCGGTGGTGGTGGCGGCGGTGGTGGCGGCGGTGGCGGCGGTGGTGGCGGCGGTGGCGGCGGTGGTAGCAGTAGTAGTAGCAGCAGTAGTAGCAGCAGTAGCAGCAGTAGTAGCAGTAGTAGCAGTAGTAGTAGCAGCAGTAGTAGCAGTAGTAGCAGTAGTAGTAGCAGCAGTAGTAGCAGTAGTAGCAGCAGTAGTAGCAGTAGTAGCAGCAGTAGCAGTAGTAGCAGCAGTAGTAGTAGCAGCAGCAGCAGTAAACAGAAAATAATTGAACAAAAACACACTCTGAAATGTGCTGATCAGAATCACGTCAGTGTCACGGTGGTGGAGTTATTATCAGGTTCAGTCAGGTGTCTGAAACATTATTTAAAATATGTGTCACTTTGTTTTAATGATTGTGTGTTGTGTTGTGTAAAGAAAGAAAGTGTGTGAAATATTGTGTGACGTCACTCGTCTTATTTTAGGAGGATGTTTTTGTCACAGTCTGTGTTTGTGTCACAGAGACTACCAGCAGAAGTTAGAGGACTACCCTCGCTCCAGGAAAGCTCTCATTCCTTTCATACTGTGACAATGGAAGAGTGTCACGCCTCATCATCATCATCATCATCATCATCATCATCAGCCCAGCAGCAGTGTTTCACTCTGCAGCTGGGCTGATTGATGCACTGAGTAACAAAGTACATTTACTCAAGTTTTGTTCTTCAACATGATTATGAGCTATTTTTTTCATCTCATGCTGCGTCACGTTCAGCTTTAGTTACAGAATCAGATTATGAATGAATCAATAGTTATTGATGATGTGTCGGTATAGATTAAATGTATAAGTCATTAAAATGAGCTCCACCTTTACCTGCTGTGAGTCGAGACACGACAGGTCAAAACAGACCTAGCGGGCACGCAATCGACTGTCAGCGCTGAAATGTGGTTGAAACCAGGCCTGACTCCTATCTGACTGCTGGGCGTGGAACACTTCCTGTGTTGTAATGATTTAGTACAAAACTGGGACTCAGTTTTGGAGGACAACACAAAACACCAAGGGCAGTTTATCAAATCCAAATCTTTACTGAGGAGGTCAGGGGTCAAACGTGTGACGATAGAAAACTCAGTTCAGGGAAATCACACAAAAGCCAAAGTCCATCAATCCAAGTCAAACAGCAGGGAATCAAACACGAGGACAAGGCTGGACAGCGTGAACACACCGAGGCGACAATGACACTCTGAAACACTGGGCCTTAAATACACGATGGCTGATTACTAACTACCAGTGCTGCGACGTGTCACAGTAATAATATTACTTTTTCCAGTGTAGTGTAACTAATTACTAATGCAAGTTCAGTAATATAACAGTTACCCCAAAAATCAAAGAACTTTTTGTTACTTTTGTTTTCACGTCTCTGCTGACTTGAAATACAATCAGCGCACGTCATAAAGCAGCACGCTAGTTGGAAACGGTTTTTACGCTGGCGGCTGGAAATATTCTCATTACTTGATGACAAGAACTCTGTAGCTGCAGCTAATCGGACTAAAACTCTTTCATCATCATCATCGTGACGTCCCTATGAGGGAATTTTACCCCGTTCACCCTTAAAGTGATGAACACATGAATGCATCAATAATTATAATCCAATACAGTGAATATTATTCTGCATAATAAGCACTTTTACTGGCATATATTTGAATACTTTTGTTCTTCTGCTTTAATAATATTTTATACGCAGGATGTGAAAGAGTATTTCTGCTCTGTGGTATTAGTACTTTCACTGCAGTAACAGATCTGAGTACTTCCTCCACCCCTGCACAAATGTTTTCAGAATATATTTTATTATATGTAATAAAATCTAATTTTCCTTCATTGATTGTCGGTGTCATTTTTAAGCAGAGATTTTTGATTTTTCTGTTCTACATATTTTCTTGCTGTGAGCCTTTACAGCATGGAGTTTATCGCCACACCTGCCGTTTGTGTTCGTAGTATAATAAGTGCACTTTTCTGTCTCTGTCACTGAAGTAAAGAACCAGAGCTGCAGGATTCTGATGCCCTTCAGAGAATACACTTAGGGTTAGGGTGGTTTTTACAATTAATTTTTTTTTAACAAGAAACATAAATATGACATAGTTGACACATATTGCTGTAAATCTGGTGAAAAATCATTTTAAAAAATAATCAAACAACTTTTAAAGACTATTTTGAGTTAAACACATTTAAATGTTGTTAATTTCAATGTGTGCCACTTTAAGACATGGGGGGCGTTGGTATTTTTATTATTTGCATAAGACCAAAAATTTCACACTATATATACACAATATAAATATTTTGAGCAACACGTCATAAAAATGCTACATACATACAAAGATATATATATATATATATATATATATATATATATATATATATATATTATAGGCATATATATGTATGTATATATACATACACACACACATATATATATATATATATATATATATATATATATATATATAAATGAAGGTAACAGACTTTTAAGGATAACTTAAGCCTATCAAATTACTAATCTGTCTAAATGAATGTTTGCAGTTTTTAATAAATCAGAGGTTAACAAAACGTGTAAACTGCGTGGTTTACGCAGATGAGCGGAGGGTTAGCTGGAAACATCACATTTATTCACTTAACATGGAGCTACAGTTAATACTGAATTATGTGTTAGTGTCTCTTAATAAGACATCAGAAATCATAAACCATCTTTAGAAGGAGCAGATGTTACCTTAAGCTGCTCGGGACATGTTAAAGTTAACAATGTTTTACAGAGCAAAGCATGCTAACTGTTAGCACAAAGGCACAGTCACCCCTGAGTTTAAAATAAGTGCGTGGAACAGTTAAAGCCCTAGGTTAGCCGACCTGAGGGGTCTGGAGGTGGAGTATGGGGTTAAAAGTTCTGTCATGTAGGAAGGAGCCACTCCATTCAGGGCTTTGTATGTGAATAAAAGAAGTTTAAAATCAATACGGTGCTGCACTGGCAGCCAGTGGAGAGAGGCCAGGACAGGGGTACCTGTCAAAGGTCTGGCTGCAGCGTTTTGTACTAGTTGTAAACGGGAGACAGATGAATGATTAATTCCAGTGTAAAGAGAGTTGCAGTAGTCCAAGCAGGTGGAAATGAAAGCATGGATGACTTTTTCTAGGTCCTTGAAACTGAGGAATGGTTTGATTTTTGTGATGGTGCAAAGTTGGAAAAAACTGGCTTTGACTACTGAGTTGACCTGTTTATCAAACTGGAGTGCAGAATCGAAAATGACACCGAGGTTTTTGACGTGAGGTTTGATAAGAGTGGACAGGTTGCCAAGACTGTTGGATATCAGGTTGAAGTTGTCAGAGGGGCCAGAGACAATGATTTTGGTTTTAGCTTTATTTAGTTGAAGCAAGTTGAAGGAGTGATCAATCAATCAAATCAACCAATCAATTTTATTTATAAAGCCCAATATCACAAATCACAATTTGCCTCACAGGGCTTTACAGCATACGACATCCCTCTGTCCTTATGACCCTCACAGCTGATCAGGAAAAACTCCCCAAAAAACCCTTTAACGGGGAAAAAACGGTAGAAACCTCAGGAAGAGCAACTGAGGAGGGATCCCTCTTCCAGGACGGACAGACGTGCAATAGATGTCGTACAGAACAGATCAGCATGATAAATTAACAGTAATCCACATGACACAATGAGACAGAGAGAGAGAGAGAGAGAGAGAGAGAGAGAGAGAGAGACAGGACAGACGGTAATGACAGTAGCTTACAACAACATTAATGAAAGTAATAATATTATAATTATAGCGATAACAGGTGGTGTGTTCCGCCTTTTGTTTCCCTCTTGGAAAGAAGAATAGAGTACTGTAAACAAACTGTAAACAAACTGTTACCATTGGAAATGAACGGTTTTGGTTCAGCGCCAGAAGTTGCACCCATATTTCACGCAAGGCATCATGGGGACTAAGAATCTGGTGGATTAAGGCCCAATTCCAATCTGATCCCTTACAGACTCACTGTCTTAGAGGCACATTCATGTGAAGTGTGTGAGGGCTGTCCCATTGTCAAATCATCGAGTCAGTGAGTCAGTGAGTGAGCCCTTTATGCCCCCTTACCGTAGGTCAGCATCAATGCAGACTTACGGTAAGGAAATTATCCACAGTTCATAGCACTGTGACGTCAAATACAGGGGTTGCCCTCGGAACACCGGAAGTGTTAAAAAAAAAAACTGTAAACAAATACGGTTGGCAGATCTGCAAACAGTAATGATATAGATATATAAGATAGATATCACGGTATCACTTACAACACTTTTGACGCTAGTTTAGAAAAAACATGCATATGGTAAAAACACAGTAAATTCATTATTCCAAACTTACCTCTTGCCCATTTTGCAACACAAGTGCTTGGATAAGGATTGACTGATCAGGGAGTCTGTCCCTCACACGCCTTGTGCGTGCTGACAGTAACCGATAAATGATCACGCCCAGAGTCGCCAGTGTCAACAACATTTTGTAGAGAGGGGGATAAGTGCTGTCCCATTCCTATGCGTAGCATCCGGAGCCCTTTCAGACTCTCACACTCAATCACTTACAGCTGACGTCAGTTAAGTCAGTGAGGGTTCAGGGCTCGAGTCTTTAGAGACCGGATTGGAATTGGGCCAAAGTCTATCCACCTTATTTTCAAACACGGAAGTAAATAGTGATCAACTTCCATGTTTTTGTACGTGACTTCCGGTCAGCCGCTTTCCCTCATGCTTTCCCTTACCGGAGCTAACGGTGCAAGCTATTTTTTTTTTGAATTTTCAGTTGTTTATGTTAGTCAATCAGTTAGTTAGTTAGTTAGTCTGTGTATTTTATATAGATAACTGTGCCCACGTTTCCGTTATCCGGTAATTGCCGGTAAAAATAATTCCCTCTAAACACGAATAAATCGCATGCCAATCATAAACTATGAACCAAAAAAGCACAATCTATCCCGAGTGAGACAAACTGGTTGATCCCTGTCTCCAGTGTACCAGCAGAGAACCTGCAGAACCGAGTCAGCGAAAAAACACACCGGGCTACACAGCCTCTCTACCTGAGCAGCTGAAGCTGCGGCTCGCACGTATGGGGTGCCGTTTGTAAAGTGTCTCACGCTGAAAATAACATCAACATTTTGCCACATTTAGCTTCAAACAATGTTTAGAAAAGTGTTGTGAATTTTTTAACGTCACCTTTTACCACATTTACAGCAATATTTGTTAACTTAGAAATATATTAAATAGTTAAATCTAAATATTAAATCTAAATCTAAATGTTAAATCTAAATGCTAAATCTAAATCTAAATGTTAAATCTAAATGCTAAATCTAAATCTAAATGCTAGATCTAAATCTAAATGTTAAATCTAAATATTAAATCTAAATCTAAATGTTAAATCTAAATGCTAAATGTAAATGTTAAATCTAAATATTAAATCTAAATCTAAATGCTAAATCTAAATGTTAAATTTAAATTTAAATGTTAAATCTAAATGCTAAATCTAAAAAATTCACACTTAAAAAGTACCAAAATAAAAGCTTGAGATGGTCAGACTGTTTATAGAATCAAATAAATGAATTAAAACCAACTTATTAAATGAACACTTGAACATACATTAGCGTGATAATAACTACCTAAAATAACAAGAAACGTGTTTGGAGAAATTTTATTTGATGTGTACTTTGAGTTGTTAGTGTCCCTTCGGAGGGATTAACAACCTAAGATAAGCTAACAACCATTAGCTGTTAGCCCTGCTAGCAGTGTCTGTAATGACTCATTAACTCTGCTTATTTTGAGGGTTCTTACTGTCATTAGGTCACATAGAAACATTTATAAATAGTAGCACTATAGGTAATCATGCTGTTAATAATGGAGTCCTTTTTTTTTTTGTATTTACCACTTAGCTCATTAGCTCTAAACGGTCCGTGAAAAAAATATTTTTTCACGGACCGTTTAAGAGTTAATGAGTCATTACAGACACTGCTAACGGGGCTAACAGCTAACGGTTCGCCCCGTTAATCTACGATAACCATCTTATTAATTTCAGAACGTGATAGTAATGTTTGTTCAATCATTGTGTTTATAGATTTCACAAACACCAGATTAGTCTAAACGGTGATACAGTGACGTGAAAAATGTGATATATGCATATATACGTATATATATATATATATATATATATATATATATATATATATATATATATATATATATGTAGCTAAACTCTTCTCGTTTTCTACCCGGAGGTATTTGTAAACAACAAGGTGATTCCCTCAGAAGGGACACTAACAACTCAAAGTACACATCAAATAAAATTTCTCCAAACACGTTTCTTGTTATTTTAGGTAGTTATTATCACGCTAATGTATGTTCAAGTGTTCATTTCCCCCGATAAGTTGGTTTTAATTTGTTATTTGATTCTATAAACACAGTCTGACCATCTTGAGCTTTTATTTTGGTGATCGGCAGTGTGAATTTGCATATTAGCTAAATATTTAGTTTCACCCAGAACATTTAGATTTAAAGATATTTTTAGGGCACTTTTTGCCTTTAATGGACAGGACAGTGAAGCATGAAGGGGGGAGAGAGAGAGAGGGAGAGACATGCAGCAAAGGGCCACAGGCTGGACTCGAACCTGGGCCGCTGCGGCAACAGCCTTGTACATGGGGCGCCTGCTCTACCACTAAGCCACCGACGCCCCACATTTAGATTTAGATTTAACATTTAGATTTAATATTTAGATTTAACTATTTAATATATTTCTAAGTTAACAAATATTGCTGTAAATGTGGTAAAAGGTGACGTTAAAAAAATCACAATACTTTTTTAAACATTGTTTGAAGCTAAATGTGGCAAAATGTTGATGTTATTTTCAGCGTGAGACACTTTACAAACGGCACCCCATACGCACCCCACACACACAGACACACAGACGGTGCTTCTGCATGCCAGCCAAACGTGTGCGCAACTGTGAGAAATAAATATGTGAGGTGTACGCTGCTTTTCTATCTTTTTTTTCCCCCTTTTCTTTCTTTCTTTCTGTCAGCGACATACACTCCTAACACAGGACGGGTTGTTTTAATTGACTGAGTTGATCATTAAGCCACAGTGATGCGCGGATCGGCTCTGATAGCACCTGAATCAGCATGTACGCATCAACCATCCAGCCGTTACAACATGATTGAGCTAGCAAAGCAGTTTTGTGTTGCTATGTGTGGTATTTATTCAGTTTTGGGAAATCACGATGTCTAGAAAGCATCAGTGGCTGCAGCTGACAGGGACAGCTAACGTTAACACTAGCAGCAAAGCTAACATCAGGACGTCATCCGTTAAAAGCCTCCCGTTGTCGGATACGACATGAAACTACTCCAGTTAGCTCAATCATGTTGTAACTAAGACATCCGCTGGAGAAAATATTTTTTCACGGACTGTTTATTGAGTTATTACAGACACCGCTAACGGCTAACGGTTAGCCCAGCTAATTTACGATAACCATGTTAATTACCAAACGTGCACACAGAAATTGTAATGTTTGTTCAGTCATTGTGTTTATAGACTTAACAAACATCAGATTAGTCTACACGGTGATATAGTGACGTGAAAAATATGATATATAGCTAAACTCGGCAAGGTAAACAAAAAGGTGATTCCCATTTACACAGTGGTCGAGAAGGCTGGACCGGAAGTATCGCACAAAAAACGGAAGCTGGCTGCGTTCTGTTTTGCCTCCGTGAAAAATAAGGTGGATTGAATTCATTCAAAATTGAAAAAAGAGTTTTATTTTGAAAGGGTTTAGTCTGTGGGTCCTCTTCCGGGTCAGCAGGTGGCGGCAATGCTCCCAACACGTTGATTTCCCGCCGCCGTTAAGCTCGAAGAAGGCGAAGAAGAGAAACTACGTCACCGACGCCAGACATCTCACGTTAATATCCACAACAAACATGGCGGACGGTGAGTGAATTGTTGACCATTGATCGCGGTTTTCACCGTTTTTGTGGTAGTTGTTGTTTGTTTGCCGCGTTTCCGGTTTGATGTGATGATTAAATAACTCGGTTTAAACCACAGAGACGGATTTTACCCGGTAGTGACGATCGTTTAGCGGGTACAGCGCGTTAATGTGATGCTAAGCTAACTTACCGCCGCTCACAATGCAGTGACTGACGTCACCGTAAAGATAATTAAATAAACATTATTGTTTGTTGTTTGTGTCAGAGCTGTTAAGACTGAAGCAGAGTCACTGACACACTGATGGGCGCTAAAATACAGTCAAATCCAACAGAGGTTTGGGGTCGTTAACGGTCCGTGTCAGCGGTGAAGACACAAACTGGAATAAATAAACTTTAAGTCAGATTTTTATAAACTTTATTTGATGTTTGAAATATTAAACAATAAAGTAGCTTCAGTAGTTTCCTTTGGTGAGGTTTCCTAATGACACAGGTCCCGGACACTCTCCGCTGCCCTGAAAGGAGTTCCTGTGTGAACCAAACTCTGTTCAAAAATCAGCAAATTTAAGGATTCGTCACTCCTTCCTGTTTCCAGAAGTAAACTGAACGTCACTAACAAGTCATTAGGGTCTGGTGATAAATACGGCGGCATTTAATTTAATGTTAGCAAACTTTTAACCCTTAAACATGAGTTTCTTTGCACCAAACTCAGTTAGGTCAATCGATAATCAGACGTGTGACAGATTAGATCACAGTGTTGGGCAAGTCACTCTCAAAATGTAATTCATTACACATTATTAGTTACCTTCATTTGAAAGAAGTTAGTTACTTTACAATATTACTGTCAGAGTAGAGTAATCAGTTACTTAAGGGAACCAAAATGAGTTCAGAAGAACTGATGTTGACGTTAATGGATGAGTTTCATGTTTCTGACAGGGAAACGTTCATGTGTTCACACACAGTGGAACCACTTTGTGTTCAGGTCCTCTGCTTACATTAACGACAGTCTGATGATATAGAACATTAAATATATAAATGAACAGTGGTGGACACAGGGAGGCTCAGGGTCACAGTCTGATCATTATCAGATATGGATAAATATCTGGGCCTCTGATATGAAACACAACAAACAGAATGGCGTGCCAGTCACCATGACGAGCACAAATTAAAACACCGGAGCTGCCGGCTCCTGGCGTGTCGGTCGGCTGCAGCAGCAGCACAGAGAGAGTTGTGTTTAAGAACAGGACTGTGTGTCGGCGTCGCTCTGCAGCTGCAGGAGATGTGAACAGAAACACACCCAACTTATACTGACATCAGCCAGATGTGCCCATTAGTGATGGGCAGATGAAGCTTCATGAAGCATTGAAGCTTTTCATCAAATTGGTTCACTCAAGGGCAAAGCTTCTTGATGCTTCATTTGCTCTACTAAGCCATCTACTGGACAAAAAAAGCTATTACACTTAGTGGTTTGTATATATAGATCTGAACCACTTCCCGAACCAGTCACGTGGTACAGCCGGCCAGCAAGGCTTCGGACGTCACCAATGACATCACTCATCTGATAATACATCATCACCAGCACTCCACGATAAATTGGTCCTTAATGACATGACGACACAAAACAACTTTCAGGAGATATTTTTTCTGGTGTCATGTTGGTGGAAGTGGATTAATAATAAAATAAATATAGACAGACAGTTTATTTCAGGTGCAAACGTGACCCTGTACATGTTATAATATTACCTCAAATCCTGTTGGTAACATGTCATATGACTTCCTTGCTGCTAAAAGTCGTACATCACTGTAACGTTAGCTCAACACTGTTTGCAAATCAGCAGGTAACTGAACACAAACGATAACCGCCTCAGAAACATCGCAGTTTCATGGTGTCACAGAATTGATCTTATCACAAGTCAGTCACTGCTGATTGCTGCTGCGTTAACGTTCATCTCTGGGTGACGCCAGAAAGTTTTCTCTGTGTACTTCAGGATCACCTCGTAAATTTGATTATTAAAAGCATGTTGCAGCTGCTGCCTTTGAAGATAAATCACAGGTTAACTCTCACGTGTCTGCGCCGTAGACTGTCTGGGTGCTGCGCTGCTGTCGTGGTTGAGCTCCGCCTCCTTTACCCCGTCAGCATCATTATTATATAAACATTCAGATAATTGATTGTTGAAATGTTGAATCGTTTTATAATCGTCCGCATGACAGTGAATCTAAGAATCAATTATTTCCTCCACTCCTACTGAGCTCAGGCGTCACTGCAGTCGAATAACCTGAATCAGTCACGTGAGCAGACGGTCGGTCGGTCCGTCGGCGCCGACAACACGTCTGCACCAAACTGGGTTTAAACAATGATATGTTTGAGCAGTTTTCTGTCCGACAGCAGACGCTTTGTGTCACCGTCAGATTCATCTGAGGATGTTTCAAATCTGTGTCTGAAACAACAGCCGAGAAAAGTTCTGACGTCACACTGAAGACGATTTAAATACTGTCTCTGTGTTTAGATCACACAGACGCAGATCAGACCATGGAGGGACACACTGCTGTGAGTACACACTGTACACACTGTGATGATGATGGTGATTGTGTCATGCTGGTTGTTTGTATGGTTAAAGTTTTGATGTAAAAGGTGTGAACATGAATCCTCCTGCAGGTGTCTGAAAACCCTCACGCAGAGTACGGCCTGACGGAAAACATCCAGGTAACACACACACACACACACACACACACTGTGTAATGTGAAGATGAAGGCAGACTCCCAGCATGCTTTGCTGCTGCTCCTCAGAGGACGGTGGAGAACGAGAAGGCGAGCGCAGAGAAGATGTCGAAGCAGAAGGTTGATCTGCAGGCGCTGCCGACCCGAGCGTACCTGGACCAGACGGTGGTCCCCATCCTGCTGCAGGGGCTGTCAGTGCTCGCCAAGGACAGGTACACACTCCACTCTCAATACACACACTAAATACACACTCCACTCTCAATACACACACTAAATACACACTCCACTCATAATACACACTCTCAAACTTGCGAACGAATCGAGACCTGACCTGACGTCCACATCAGTACCTACTGAGCTCTGTGTGGAAACGACTGCACATCCCGTTTCCTGTTGTAGGCTTGTTTGATAAATGAGAGCCGGTGTGTCCCTCCACCTCTGAAACTAGAGCCTACACCCTCGTCTGTTAGCATTAGCATGAGCACAGTCCACTGAGGAGCAGCTGATTCACTGAAACATTTGACATCACTTTATTTGTCCCCAGAGAGAGGAGTCTCAGTGTAAAGGCAGACACTTTGAAACACATCCAGTCCGGCGGCCGCTGGCTGCTTGCTCCGCTGCCATTCAGTGGCTAATGAGCGGAGCTAGCTGCTAACAGCCACCGCTGCAACCAACAAACTCATTCAGCAGCTCCACCATCCACAGTCAGACACACGGCTGATTATTTACTGCTGAATTACAGCTCACAACTCGCACCAACCCAAACATCCTGGTGCAGACTATTTATTGGAGTTTACCAGCCTGTCGCTGATCAGGCATCTGAAGAAGCTAACCCAGTCTCACTCTGAAGTTGCCGAACACCAGCACTTGGTCAGTGATATCCAGCGTCAGACACCAACGAAAAAACCACTGTTGTTGTGTAACAGTACAGCGGACCAGAAGATAAGTTGTGCACTTTTTGAAAAAAGCATGAAATTTCTACCATAGTTAGTTCATACCATAAGGTTTATTTTCAGATGTGGACGTAGTCAGATTTGACCCCTGAGACCTGGGAGAGGTCAAATTCAAGATGGCCACCAATAATATTCAAATATGCTTAACTTTGGAACCAAACACAGTAGAAAAACATTTAAGGTGCCATTTCCAACTAAGTTTAGGGTGCCCATTCAGTTAGTGATACTTCTGAGATCAATGGAATTCAAGAAAGTGCATTTAGGTCAAAGTCAAGGTCAAATTATACAGACGGAGTGATATGAGGGTGCAAAAAGATGGTTTATTTCCAACATAATAACAGTAATGATAATGATCATTATGGTCAAATGAACAGAAATCTATCAGTCCCCAGAACAAAAACATAAATCTGTACACTTGAGTGCAGCTTTGGCACACTTGCACCATCCAGCGCACCCTTCCTGGCAGTTGCAATGAATCAGCTCATGGCACAATCTTGCTGCTTCAGGGAGAGTGGTCCAGAGCGGTTGCCACCCAGTTGTTTCCCTTGTCCATCTCCAGTCAGATGGCTCTGGCATCTCAGGATCCAGGACCAGTGACTGGTTCCAAAGGTTGATGTGCTGTGTGCGGGGCTGCCTGGGTCGGAGGGATGTTCTCTAAAGTCCGGGACTTCTGGGTGAAGAGCTGTTTCCTGGCATCATTCACCTCTGTTTCTTAGTGTACTTACAGGTAGTCCAAAGGCTTCTTGCACACCAGGAATCAATCTCAGTGACAGTGATGGTGGAGTACTGTGGATACATACTAAGAGAAAAGGTACTCTGTCTTCACTGGCTCAGTTAAAAACGTATTTACATACAGTATTTCAGTAGGCCTACTATGCTTCTTATACTGACACTTGCTTTGAAATCAGTCATAACACGCCTACATTTACATGCCAGCTATTAGCTCTCAAGCCTGTTTGATACCGGCGGCACAGTATTGAACTAGGCTACTTTGCTGTAACCATTAATTCAGCTATAGTCCTACTTCACACAAATGACCAAACTGAAATCTCTAGAACATGCGCTGTTCAATCATTCAACTGACTTCAGCTCATGTATGTTCCAGACTGTCTTCTAGTTTAGCTAGCAGAATTATTTTGATCAGTGCCCGCCTTTTTTTTTTTTTTTTTTATTACCACAGAAGCTAGCTAGCTAGCTAACTAGCTAGGCAGATTTGAATATTATTGGCGGCCATCTTGAATTTGACCTCTCCCGGGCCTCAGAGGTCAAATCTGACTTCCCTCCACATCTGAAAATAAACCTTATGGTATGTACTAACTACGGTAGAAATTTCATGCTTTTTTTTTTTTTCAGTGCACAATTCCTCATAATTTGAGAGCTTATCCGCTGTACTGTAATGGCGTCAGTGGGACAACAACAGAAGTTAAAGCCCAAGGAGAGTGGGAGAGTGGGAGGGGTGGATGGGATGGTAAGATTGTAAAGCCAAACTATGTTCTTTTTTCATAAACGTAACCAAACCAGAGACTCTGAATCACAGCATGATCGAATCAACACACAGTCTGAGTCACTGTCGGGTCCTCGAGCACACTGGACGCAGAGTATCTGTGAGAACAAACCTGACGACTGATCTACTGTCCAACAGACCAATCAGCTGCTCAACAACAGATATTATTGGCTGCTGGAGGAAACTGTTGGACCAATCAAGAGCTGCGGTGTTTGATTCTGCGGCTCGATGAATAAAAGTTTAATTTATTGAGTTTTAATCTCTTTATCGTAGTGAAGAAGGTTCCTGTCGGAGTCACCACAGAGAATAAGTTTTCATTTTCTCTCTTCCAGACCTCCGAACCCCATCGAGTATCTGGCAGCGTTCCTGCTGAAGAACAAATCCCAGTTTGAAGAGAGAAATTAAACTGGTGTCTCTTTGATGCTGCATCTGAAATGATTTCATACAGTAGATACTCGTGTTTGTCGATGAACTGCTAGACTGTTTTTTTTTTGTTTGTTTTTTTTTTAAAATCCAGAATAAACATGTTGATGTCAAAGAGAAGCAGCTCTGTGGGATTTTATTTATTGTATATTAAAATATGTAATATGAGGATATTAAAATCAGAAATTTATGAAAGAAAATGATTTATTATTTGGATTATGAATTATTATTTCAATTAGAAAAAAACTTTGTATTTAGAAAATAAAATCTTAAAATTCTCAGGAAAAAATTAATGAGAAAATAATTGTAATATTTAGAAAATGAACTCTGAAATAAAAGAAAAATATCAACTCCCTGATCATGATGGAATATAGTAACTTCAGCCGCTGCTCATTTCAGAAGGACCACCGTGAGAAAATGTGCTCTTCGTTTCAATTATAGCACAATTAACCAACAATGAATCATAGTTGTTTGTTTCTGGCTGCCAGCGTTAGCTAGCACAGCTAGCATGCTAGCTAAGTTAGCTGAAAAGTTGTCTGTTTCGACTTCAAAATGATCATTTAAACAAAGAACACGTTTCCTTGGAGTGATCCTCCCAAAATAAACTGTGGTGAAAGTTGCTATTTTCTTTATTGATCCATGATTAAGGAGCTGATAAGGAGACAGCGTTAGCTAAAAGGCTAGTGCGCTAGGTAGTGGAAAAGTTTCTATTTCTTCTTTAGACAAGTGTTTGTGAACGCAAGGCTAACGTTGTTTTTACAACAACAACAATCTAAAGTATGTATTTAGTGATCTGCGTCTGTACAACATACAACTGAGAGTCTGGTGTTCGGCGCATGCGCACGTCTAAAACGGCGAGGATATAAAAAAAAAATTAAAATCTGAAATTTATTAATAATTAATAAATTAATAATTAATTAATAAAGTTGTGATATTTTGAGAATAAGATCTGTGGCTCTATCCGGCTCTGCAGGAGGATGTTTCTCCACGCTGCTGTACATGTTGCCTTTTATTGCACCCTCACATTGATTGTTTTAAATGTGGACGTGCGGAGTTAGACCAAACAAATAATAACTTCACTGAGGCCTGATTTTTACACAGTAATTTTCATACTGGTTTAAATAAACAGTTTGATTGTATTTCATGATCTTTGTTAAGCAATAGTTTTGTATGACATGAACTAAAGACCTGTTGAGTTCAGAGGTATTCAATCGAGGTTTCACGGTATGTTCCTCTCTGAAGGAGCGCTACAGAGGCTGAACTCTTCACTCCGCTTCCCTCAGTGACATCAGGGACAGTGGAGACAGAAGTTTCACACAACAAATGAGGCGACAGTGGAGGAGGACATAATAATACATTTATGTTCCATGAGGTCATTAAATACATCACGACATGGATGGAGAATTTTTTTCACTAAATTACCGATTTGTGTCTTTCCGCCATTTTAAAAATGTCTTTGTCGTCTCCTACGGTCGAATCTCGCTTACAGAAAACACTACACTGCCTCCACGACCTCCGATGGTCCTGCTGTGTTTGACTGAACGCAGCGTATGGACAGAAGGCTCCGCCCATGTCTGTCACATACCTGAACAGGTAGTGTCCAGATGGTTTATCAGAGTTTTAATCCTGAAAACAGATGAGATGGCAGCAAACAGGGAATTTGCATTAAAACCAAAACTATCTAAAAGAGGCTGAAAAGCTCTGATAGAATCATTTTTATTTCTCAGCTTGTTACAGAAGTTTGACAGTTTGACTTTATTGGACAGAACAAAAAATAAAACTAAACCTCATCAACATGTTTCAGTAAGAAAATCAAAAACTACACCTGAATAATTTCTACAAAATATATATGTATATATATATATATATATATATATATAACCCCGCCCCCTCCGCTCCGCCCCCTCTGCCCTGCCCCGCCCCCCGTCAGACAGCCAGCTGGTGTCGGTGATTAAGCTGATAAAGTTGGTGTCTGCTAATAAATCTGATAATAACTTGTTTTAAACAGGAAGAATTTTATTATGTCTCAAATATTATGGCAGAGAAGTCCTGGTAGTTTTTTTTAATTCCAGCTATTACGAGTAAAACTTATTTTGAAAACTTATAATATTTCAAGAAAAGAAACCCTTTAAAAAAAAACTAAACAATAGAAAGTCGGATTTTTTCTCCAGAAGGTTAAAAACAACAACCAAAAAACGAATGTTTGGAGAGAAACAGAATAATGCTGTAATATTTTCAACATAAAGGTGAACATTTAAAAAGGTCGTGAATACTCGGCTGTGGCTGGCTGAGAGCAAAAGTTTAAAGTTTGAATGTCTAATTTTATACTTTTTAAAAAACAACCTGATAACTGCTTTTGTAAAATATCCAAATATGGACGCAACTGGAAGAATTTTATTTTGTCTCAAATATTATGGAAGAAATTTCTCACCAACATAAATCCAAAAATTACGAGACAATTTAATTTATTTAAAGATAATAAATAATAATAAAAAGTCAGATTTTTTTTCTCTAGAAAGTTGTAATTTTTTATTTAAAGACAACAAACTGATGATGAACTTGTTTTTGAGGAAAGTCAAAATATTTCCAGAATAAAGCTGTAATTTATCAAGAAATAAATCCTATTTAACAAAAATAAAGTAGTCGAATTTTTCTGCAGAAGGTTGTGTAAAAACGGATCTATTTTACAGAGCAAAACTCAGAATAGTTTCAAAATAGAGTCGTAATATTTTCAGCGTTTTCATTTATCAAAAAAGTCGTAATAAGATTTGAATACTCGTCTGTGATCGGTTGAGAGTGTTGAAAATAATAATAAATTCATAATGACTGTTCAGTGAATACTGACCTGTCAATCAATCAACCTGATCAAAGCAGACCAACATTTTGTTCTTGTAACGACTTGACAAAACGAATATCAGTGAGGCCTTAAACAGGACATTAATAAAATCAATAATTTCACTGAATCATGTTTTTTATTTGATGGATTCAGACGATGAAAAATGGAGCTCAAGTTCGTTTGTTTTTCCGACATTTGTTGAGATTTATTCAGAGCGAACGGCCCGAGGAAACGCTGAAGCTAAGCAGGAGAAAAACAACTCATTAAAATCAGATGTGACGAGCAGCACGCTACGAAAAGTGAGTGGATCGAAGAGTAAAATCTTTTCAGAGCGAGTCGATGTAAAGTGACGTCAGCTGTTTGTCAGGACTGACGGATTCAGCCATTTCCCTCCTGAACACGACAGCTTCACTTCTGTCACCTCCAGCGAGCAGGTCGCGTTTACAGGAAAACTGCTCGACTGATTTTCACTGGACGACCCTGGAAAATATGGAGCAGATCTTAATCAAGGTTTGGTCGACACCGTGTGACAGGACAGGTGGCGTTGGTGGTGGTCGGTGTGACAGTGACTTCATTTCGGAGCGTCAGTATAAATACACGAGCAGGAAGTCAACTAAAATCACTCAGACCTTCAAATTCAATTTTGGTGTTTGACGAGTTTACGTGAGGGAAACTGACCCACAGAAGAGACGACTGATTCATGATTTGGGTGAAACAACCTTTTAAATCAGAGAATCTGTTAAACTGACATCAAAACTGAAACTGGAGGATTATTCTGATCCTCCAAATTTATACTAATGATTACTTTCATTAATAATAAATAACTGCTGTGATGTGTGTTTAATGTGTGTTTAATGTGTTTAATGTGTGTTTAATGTGTTTAATGTGTGTTTGATGTGTTTAATGTGTGTTTAATGTGTTTTGTGTTTGATGTGTTTAATGTGTGATTGTGTTTAATGTGTGTTTAATGTGCATTTAATGTGTGTTTAATGTGTGTTTAATGTGTTCAATGTGCGTTTAATGTGTGATTAAGGTGTTTTTAATGTGTGTTTAATGTGTGTTAATATGTGTTAATGTGTGTTTAATGTGTGTTTTGAATCAACTAAACATTACAGCACTTCACACAGTCCTCCACCACCATCTAGTGTTTTGGAGGTGTCACTGCAGAGTGACACTGACACACCACCACACAAGTATAAAGGCTCACGATGGCGTAGGTTGGGGCGTAGGATCTGTGAAGAGCTGACGCATGAATATAAATGCAGCTTCTCTCGTCTCTCAGGGACTGAAGTTAAAAATAGATTTATTCAAATATCAGCGGAGGAATTCAATTTTAATTTGACGTTTGTCGGATGGTGCGCTGCTGTCGTGTAGCGCTCCACCTCGCGTCAGTCACTCTTTGTTCGGGTCAACGCGTCATCACGCCGCCATCACTCTGAATTATTAATAACATGTTAATGAGACCAACCAACACATCACAGTCAGCTGGTGTCATGTTAGACAGGAACCAATCAGGACAGAGACCTTTCACCTGTGTTTACTGAAGTCGGCGAGGAAGTTATACAGCACAACAGGGGATGTAACAGATGAGGTCACAGATGACCTCACGTCTGCAGAGTGAATCTTTACAGGTTTGTTTACTTTGACTGACAGGAGCATCGGCCTATCACTCGCCGCCGTGGTGCTTTCTGGTTTCTGAAACCGATGTCACAGCTAGCGTTAAACTGTTCATCATCAGGTGAACAGACACAACCAGGTAACCTGCAGCCAGCTTCTTGTCTGCATTACATCACTTCCTGTGGTAGAAGGAAGAAGTCTTTGTGCATTACATCAACAGATGGTGGCGGGCCTGCAGGACGAACGTGATAAAGATAAAGACAACGACGATGATGGGGAGGAGGCTGCAGGTGAGGTGGGCGGGGCCTCTCAGATGTAGAACTGGTGAGCAGCCAAGTTGTCCATGAAAGGCTGAACCAGGAAGTCTGTGGAGAAGTAGAAGACCAGGCCGAAGGTGATGGAGATGGGCAGCGCCGGCAGAGCTTTCTTAAAGATGGCCAACAGCAGCAGAGTCAGACACAGGCCCTGAGACAGGTGGGCGACACACAGGTATGTTACAGGTGTGTTACAGGTGTGTTACAGGTGTGTAGTGTATACAGGGTGTTACAGGTGTGTCACAGGTGTGTTACAGGTGTGTAGTGTATACAGGGTGTTACAGGTGTGTCACAGGTGTGTCACAGGTGTGTAGTGTATACAGGGTGTTACAGGTGTGTCACAGGTGTGTTACAGGTGTGTAGTGTATACAGGGTGTTACAGGTGTGTCACAGGTGTGTCACAGGTGTGTAGTGTATACAGGGTGTTACAGGTGTGTCACAGGTGTGTTACAGGTGTGTAGTGTATACAGGGTGTTACAGGTAAATCTCAGAGAGTTTGCTGTCAATCAGACGAAGTCTATTTACAGTGTGTGAAGTCATTATTTAGATTTTTTTAAAGATTTTTTTTTTCAGAATTTGAGGTTTGTGTAGATTTTGGAAACGTCTCAGATCACTTCTGTGAGCTGCTGCAGGTTTTGTCGCTGGTTTGTTTTTGAGGAACAAAGACGTCACTCCTCCATCAGCAGCTTCACCGGGCCGTATTAAAGTACAACTTACGATAAGAATGGCGACGAAGCAGGCGAGCGTGGTGTTCCAGTCTCCACCCGTCGCTGCGGCTTTTCCAACCAGAACGCTGTAGAAGATGAAATCACCGAGACCGAGCTTCACCCCTCCTACAGACACATGAAACACACCTTTAAAGCTCAGGTAGGTTCATTTTAACGTCACTAGGCAGAAACTCTGCTCCTCCTCTTGCTTCTGTTCTCAGGCCTCAGGAAATACAACCCGAGACGGGAAACTCTGACCAATCACAGGTCATTTCAGGAAGAGGGCGTTCCTATTGCTAACAGTTTAGCTTTCTGCTAACCAGCGCTAAGGGCTGCAGCTTCAAGGTCATGTTTATGTAGCTAATGTTAGCTTAAGCCTCGAATCACACTATGTCCTCGGCCTCACTCCTCACCGCTACAGACCTCTGGGAGGAGAGCCGGCAGCAGCTCCAGACGCTGACCCACAGTCAGCGGCCGCAGTTTCTCTGTGTTCCTCTCAGAGTTTTTTCTGCTGCTCGCAGCTTAAATCTCACAGACACATAAAACGTGAACTCACGGTCCTCCTCCTCCAGGTCGTCTTCAGGAAATGGCCGTGACTGACGGCTCTCAGGCTCCGCCCCCCTGCTGCTCTGCTCCGCCTCCTCATCTGAAAAACAAAATGAGGATAAACTCCTCCAGTAGGTGACACAAGAATCATCACAAAAACTAATCAACTCAATTAATACATAATAAAAAACATGTTTATTATTTATAAAGCAGGTAATAAAATGTTGGAAATTGTAACATTAATTTTATTTATTTGGCATTAAAGACAAATATGAAGATTTAAAGAACAGCTGTTCTCTAATGAGTCTTGATATGATTTTATTATTATTATTATTATTAGAGAAAAAATATGTCATTAAGTCGGCAATTTAATTTGCATTAATTAATTTGCATTTGTTGAAAGAAACTAAAAATAAATATGTTTTAAACTAATTCACAAAAGTGAAAATTGTAAGTTATAGATTTTTATTAATTTATTTACGTTGGTAGTGTAAACATTTTTTTTTAAAAGAATAAATGAAGTGATGAGTCACGGATGCTCCACGATCACCACATCATTACAGAAACAAGGAGTGGACAAAATAACAGAAACGTATGAACAGCTGAATATAATAATTACATGACCATCAGGTTGAACAGGTGTTCATGTTTTTGTGTCCCGCCCCCTTTTTCCCATGATTCCCTGCAGAAAGTAGCTGTTTGTGATACTGGACCTGTTTCATGTCCCGAGCGCTGAGCGTCTGTCGGGTTCGCCATCCCCACCGTCCACATCATGGCAGCTGAACACAAACAAACAAAAACAAAACCCGTTATTATTTGTCATAAACATGATGTTTATATTCTGCGGCGTGTTCGGACTGAAATGTGTCCTCAGCTGTCGGACAGGCGGAAATGAAACGCCGCCTCAGTGTTTCTTCCTCTGACTCACAGGAGTAGATGAGGGCGGGGAAGATGGGCTCGTTGCGTTCCTGAGCCGTCTCCACCAACATCCTGAGAGGACCTTTGGGCGACAGGACGGCCACCAGGTCTGCAACAAACACAAACAACCACAGCAAAATTAAAACAACACAAAAGATTAAAAGTTACAGCATCTAAAACAGGATGCACTAATTTTCTCCATGTTGACCGCCACCAGCCTTTCAGCACATCAGATGACATCACTGATGGCGGTGGTCGGTGTTTATCTGTTGTGTCAGAGAACGCAGCCTGTTGTTTCCCCGATGATGTAAACTGACCTGCACTTGTACAGCTCCTTTCTAGTCACCTGACCGCTCAAAGCGCTTTTTACAATACAAGTCACATTCACCCATTCACACACACATTCTCACACTGGTGGCCGAGGCTACCATACAAGGTGCCACCTGCTGCTCAGTTTTTAACACACTCACACACCGACGGAAGCATCATCAGGAGCAACCGCTGGTCTTCCAGTTAGTGGACGACCCGCTCTACCTCTGTGAACAACAAACCTGTGATGACATCAACAGGACAAGAGCTACTTTACGTTAGCTGTCAGCAGCTAATTAACATAGTCTGTTAACAGCTTGTTAAAGTTATCTGTTAACGTTAGCTGTTAGCTGCTAGTTTAACGTTAGCTGTTAGCGGTTAACAGATGGAGGTTGCATTGAGTTACATTCAGTAAACATGAGCACTGGTTGAAGGTAAATTATAATGTTCTCGTAATGTGTTCAATGTCATCTTGTAAATTGCAGTTTTTGGTGAGAAGCTTGAATTAATCAGCTGTTTGAATGAGAAATGTGTTGATGTTTTCAAAGCAATATAAAATAAATATCAGAGAGGAATTATGTTATTTGTAGTATGAACATTTTTGGAGCAGTTCTGTTTTTAAAGATGTTTGTCGTGAAAGTTTTTATCAATGGTTGTTTTAGAAATGTGAGTTTCTATTACTGTATTTTATTTTTTATTATGTTATTTTTTATTTTAATTCATTTTCTGAAGAATCTTTAAGTGTGTGTGTATTTACACTGAACCCTTCAGGTGCAAACACCGGTACCTGAACTCTTCAGTGATAACAGAAGGTCAGTCGACAGTTAGCACTGTCGAATAACAGCTAAACAAATCGCAGCTGATCTTTAATCTGACAGTGAGTCGACTGCTCAGCTCAATATTACTGTGGTTCTGTGATGATCGAAGGTCACCGAAAACAAATTCAAGCTCACAGTTTTCTCTCCTGTCATGAGACACAGTGGAGACATCCACTCATTTCTCTCTTCTTCTTTTCATATGTCAATAATGCACCGACACTGATCACACAGGAAGTGCTTCAGCAGCTGGAGGCGGCTTTTTGTCACAGTTTTAATGTGAATGAAACTTTTTTCTCGATGTTTTTGCGACGTGCCCCGTGTTTCTGCGCTCTAGGTACCTGGCATTATTGCCGGAGCAAATTGAAAAAACTTTAACTCAGAGCGGAAAAGCGCCCCACGTCATCTCTGCTTTTATTCCAATTGTCCAATGGGATGATTTGAGAGGCGGGGCTTCTGTGGTGGTCATGACAACAAGTTTACAGTTGGTAAACAATGGAGGAGAAACTGGTGGTAGTGGTTGCTGGATACCCAGAGCTATACGACTTTACAAAGCACAGTTAGCACCAGCTCAATAGAAAACAGCAGATAAGTGCAGTACTGTAAACGTCCATGATGGAGGAGAAGCTCCTGGACCAACTGGTGGTACTCCCCATGATCCAGCCTCTTTTTTAGGGTCTCATGTACCCACACAGATCTCTGTTTATCTGCTGACAGCCTCTCACCCTCAACCAGAGCTACACACAGCACCCTCTGCCTCAACATGGCAGCAGCTACACACTCATTACTGCAGGATAGACTGATCACACAGGAAGGTTAGGGTGAGGAGGTGATGGGCTGGTTGCCTGGCAACAATTAAAAGGTGCAGCAAGAGTTATAGTGACATTCAATTTAACCCAAAAAAAGGCAGTGCGGTGCACCTTGTGTTTTACAACCATTATAACGCTTTCTTTGTGATCGGGGCCTTGTACTGTTTCTACCTCCATTATAAGAGAAGAAGAAGAAGAAGAAGAAGAAGAGCTGATTGTGAACTTTTGAACAGGGCGACCTGATGTGCAGGTTTATCTGACAGTTGATGCTTCCAGGTCTGAATGTGACGGGAGCAACACAGGAACCATCAAAACTTCACACTGGGATTTTAACTTCCCTCCAGCTCACGGCGACTCACCGTAGATGGAGATGGCTCCCAGGATGACCCAGGCCGACCACTCGGGAAGGTATTTGATGAAGACGAGGGCCATGAGGGCGCTGATGAGGATCAGGTAGGCCTGCTGCAGCTGGAGAGGGCCCTTCCAGTGGATACAGATCATCCCCACCGTCCCAAAGTTCCAGATGATCACCCCCACTGTCGGGTAGTCCACCGCCAGGTTGTACGTCTTAAACACCTCGCTGAGAAACAGAGAACCAGTGTAAATGTGTTCAGGACAAACCTGTAGAGACACAAACACCTGGAGCTCTGATTCTTTCAGGTGCAGGACTCACCCCAGGTACATGAAGCTGAACCAGAAGAGCAGCATGAGGGAGGACAGGATGAGCCAGCCGTGGATGAACTGAACAACACAAACACATGACGTCAGCGTCGTCGAGCAGCAGGAAGTTCAACTACAGCTGTGCACAAGGTGGGCAACTGACAAACTCTTAATACTTTGGCAGATTTAAGACGATATTTTGATATGATAAGTTTCAACGACTCAGCTTCAATTATTAAACATTTTCCCGTCGGTCCAACCGACTCCGTGGATCCATTCATAAACACGTCACTTTAGTCGTGCTGCAGTTCAACTGTCGAGCACATTTTAATCAAACTTTTGAAACGTCACAAAAAGAAAATAGACATGTTATTGACGACGCGAGGAGAAGAGGAGGTTACTAACTGGAAACAAAATTAGTCGCCATCTGACCATCTGCGAGAGAAAACAGAGAAAGGTCTCAGGAATATGTTTCAGCTCTTTTGTTCTTTCAGGGGGTTTGTAGCTCAATTTCGAACCTTTTTTTTACTACTGTTAGCACTGTTAGCATAGCTAGTGATGCTAACATGGTAAACAATGCTAAAGGGGTTTTGCAGCTAAAATCAAGGCACTTACTCACCATGGCAACCTCATGGGAGATCAGAGTGTGGCCACCATATACAACATGTGCATTCACCAGGACGGCGTTACAGTGTAATCACCAATAAAGTAGCGCCGCTCGCTAGCTCCCATCACACCTGGGTGGTGCGCGGTGCAGAGCAGCCAAGGCTAACAGTGGAGACCGCAGGGTGGGCAGTGGGCGCTATGTTTCCACACGTTAGCACAGTAACTGTTCCCAGATCTGCTGCGTTACACTGGCTCTGTGTTAGCTGAACATATTTAAATGTTGGCTGTGAATGACTCGCACATGCAGATGCTTTGATTCACCACTCACCTTGTAGCAGCGATACTTGTAGAGGACGACCAGGAAGATGGTCATGACCACGATGACACTGATCATGATGATGGTGTTGAGGAAGGAGTGGAGGAGCCGGCGTCCCACGGACGCCGTGTTCTCCGTGAACGGTGTGTAGATCCTGCGGGGAAAAAAGTCATGTTTAGCTGTGGGCGGAGGAGTGGAGCGTTGTAGCGGCTGAAGTGCAGACCTACAGCTGCTGGTCGGTCTTCTCAGTGTAGAAGCTGACCGACTTGATGGTGGCAACCACCACCACCATGCAGAGGGTGACGGGGATGAACAGCATGATGACGTGCTTGGCTCCATACTTCAGAGTCAGCTCTTCATCGTCTGCGTCCACCTCCTGATCCGAGCCGCCGCCACCGCCGCTGTCCACAGCAGCCGGACGCGCCCTCCTGCTCGCCACAGGCTGTACCACCACAGAGCGACATTCAGCATCAGGGCAGCAGGAAGTACATCAACAGCAACGGTTCAGTTTGATCGTTAGAGATTTTTATTTGGTTCTGTGTAAGAGATAAAAATGTACCTTTACCTTTTTGGACGGGGCATCATTGGGAGGCGTGAGGTCAGAATCTGGTCTGTAGGATGGCACCACTGGATTCTCAGACGGGACCAACGCCGTCCTCTCATTATAGGAGTCCTCGTCACTGTCTGAGGCGTTCATGGCTGCTCCACACTTCACTGACTGTAAACAACCATCACAGCTGTTAATTCAACGATGGCCCGACCACGTGACCCCTGAGCACAGACACGTAAGGACCCTGACACACCAAACAAAGGTTAACTGCTGCGTCGCCTCATGTACGCCATCTCAGCCAAAAAGCTGCACTCGAACGCACCGCAAAGACAGCTGACATACAAAGAGATAACTCTCCACGCCAGCAGGTGGCAGTAGCCTGTATTAGTCGTTCAAAAAGGGAAAGCGAAAGTCCAACAGGATGGATTCAAGACGCAAGTTAGCACACAAAAAAAGAAAGAAAAATGAAATGGAGAAATAAAGATAATAAAATATGAAACGTGATTGTTCAAACTTTCCTATGTGATTTCTGTAAAAGTGTGCAGAATCCTCCTCGTCATGTTTTGTATGTGTTTCTATGACGACATGATGTCAGCTGAGTGTTTCCTCCCGTCAGGTTACGACAGCAGACCTCAGAGTCTTAAGAGATTTATACTTCTACATCGACACCATAGCCTGACGTGCACCTCCCCAGAGATGTAACTCCACAGTGTCACAGTGATGCAGACCTCCTGTCTGTCTCTGTGAGCTGAAACCATTTCCCTCAGTGGAAACAAAGCTTTGATTTACTTTAACTTCACAGATAAGAAACAATAAATTGTGAAGACAATAAAGCCTCCACACACTGTGTGTGATTTATCCTGGCCGAAATATGAGCAGAGCAAATTTCTGCTAGCTGCTAGGCTAATTTATACAATGTAAAATGCCATAGGCTTGTGCTAACAACGTTAGCATGTTGTATTTGTGGGGGAAATGTGTCCAGATAAAGTGTTTGTCTGTGAATGCTGCGAGTTATAGTGAAGCTGATTTGTGTTTGACACTGTCTCTATTAAGCCATGTTTAATGTGTGTTTAATGTGTGTTTAATGCGTGTTTACTGTGTGTTTAATGTGTGTTTAATGTGTGTTTAATGCGTGTTTACTGTGTGTTTAATGTGTGTTTAATGCGTGTTTACTGTGTGTTTAATGTGTGTTTAATGTGTGTTTTGGATCAACTAAACTTCACACAGTGTTCTGGAGGCGTAACTGTTCTGACCTCTGTCTTTGTATTTTATTTTGATCACAGTCTGTTTTTAGTATGTCAGCCTGTATACAGAGTTATGAATTTTAGTCCATGTGACCCGGGCCGATTGCTGACTCCGCCCACAGCAGGACATCACTGAGCGTCAGTGTCAGACTCACCTGGAGACGTACTGACTGACGTCTGCTGTAGGAAACACCACACACACACACGCACACACACACACTTCAAAACACCTGAACTGTCCCTTTAATTAGCCCTTTAAATAGCTGGTGTTCCCTTTAAGTGACGGACCTGAGCTCTTCCTCCCCTCTGGGCCCCATGTCTCACACTTTGGCCCCCTGAATCACTGAATCCGCCCCTGACAAGCACACACACACACACACACACACACACACACACACACACACACACACACACAGTACCGCCATTACATCTCTGATATGACGAGCTAAAACTTGATGATGTCAAGAGTCTCTGCTCAGCTGCCTGTTGGTCTGCTGACGTGTTCGGAGAGTCTGGATGACGTCAGACCGGATAAAAGACAAGACATTTCAACCGGAGCCGTTTGTTTCTCATGAAAACTGTAAGACTGAGACTTTACCTTCGACTTCAGCCGCACAAATCACGAACAGGAGCCGCTCACAAAGTAAACACCGACCGACAACCCGGAAGACGGCAGTCAGCTGACTGGCACACCACGTGATCAGCGAGAACGTCACGAGATCACGTGGTGTGCGACCTCAATTCAGTTGAAACAAAGACAGTGGATAAACATAAATGAATAAATAAACATAAATATACAGTATCTTTGGTTGAAACACTGGTCGATCTGTTTTGTTTGGTCAAACAGCATGGACACCCAGAGGTAATATAACGCCCCATAGCAACAGACTCGCCCATGGTTTCGTCCTACCGCCGCCATTTTGGACCGTCAGCAGACCCGCTTGCACACAAAGACACACAGACAAACTGAAGTATATCGCTATTAATTATGCTTACAATGCTACTCACCTCGTGATAGCTTGGTCACAGCTGCTTTTCCACGTTTTTGTAAAGCAAAATATAGACTTAAAAAAAAACAAAACGAGGAAAAACGGCCTAGATGGCATCTCTGCATATTACATCCACTTATGAGAAGATTGACTTAATTACTCCTTCAAAATCACCCCATAAGCCAATCTATCAAAAAAATTTAAAAAAAAATAAATCAATATTTTAACTAGAAACACGTTAATGGCGACGTAACATAGTCAGGAATAAAGATTTATTTACAGTTTATACAGTAAGGGGACAGTAATAATAATATATAGGCTATTTTAATATGATATATTTAAATGCTAAAGCAGTAATCAGTTCTGATATAAATGCTCCAAGAGGCCATACATAGGGTGAATTCACCTAATGTGGGACTTTTTTTTACAATTCAGACTTCTGGTCTATATTGCGATATGAAGCAAACACTTTCAATACAGTATCCAGTACCATTCTGAAATCCCCAGGTTGTGATCTAATTAATTCAAAAGAAAAAATACTGATATTACATTCCTAAAAGAAATGCTATACATATCAAAGTTCTGATTGCCAAGTTGTCTCGGGCAGTCAGCATTTCCTAATGTGGGACACTGAAAGATCTGTTTAAAAGTCACCTTAATGTAGACTCACAAGTCAGTCTTTAGATGCTTTGCTTAACTAAAGACTGATGACTTTCTCCCTGATTTTGTGTTTAGATGGGCGGATACAATTTCAGAGTTTAAAAAAACTCCCTACGTTGCAGAACCAGTAGTAAATCTGCAGGGCGGTCCTTCGGTGGCTCGCTGAACTCTTGTGCTCATAAACATAGTCCCACTAGAAACACGTGTAGCGGTACAAAATGGCTCAGCCGTGCTCGCAGAAAACGCCGTCAAAGTTCAGTGGATGTTTGTCGCGTTTGCGGCGACACAATCTCGCCAACTAAAAGAAACAAACATAATCTTTTACAAGGCCATGACTCATCCGTCCGGCCGGACTATAGAGGGAATCGCCTTGTTGTTTACAAATACTTCCGGGTAGAAAACCAGCAGAGCTTTTAGCTCTATATATAGCCTATATGTCACATTTTTCACATCACTGTATCACCGTTTGGACTAATCCGATGTTTGTAAAGTCTATAAACACAATGATTGAACAAACATTACTATTTCTGTGTGCACGTTTAGCTGGGCTAACCGTTAGCTGTTAGCCCTGTTAGCCGTTAGCAGTGTCTGTAATAGGTAATAACTCATTAAACGGTCCGTGAAAAAAATATCTTTTCCAGCGGATATCTTAGTTACAACATGATTGAGCTAGCAAAGCAGTTTTGTGTTGCTATGTGTGGTATTTATTCAGTTTTGGGAAATCACGATGTCTAGAAAGCATCAGTGGCTGCAGCTGACAGGGACAGCTAACAGCAGCAGCAAAGCTAACATCAGGATGTCATCTGTTAAAAGCCTCCCGTTGTCGGATACAACATGAAACTACTCCAGTTAGCTCAATCATGTTGTAACTAAGACATCCGCTGGAAAAAATATTTTCTTCATGGATGAGCACACGTTTGATAAAACGGAGTTAAATCTCTCAGCATCCATTTTCAAGCTCTCTGTGTGTTTGTTTCCTTGCGGACGAGAAAAGGAGGAGCGCACATTTCCGAGAAGGCGTGTCCTTTTCAAAAATGCAAGAGGCGTTGCTTTGTTGCCGGCTGTTTTCGCCGGTGTGTTAAACACACTTTAGAAAGGAGTGTCCCCAGACTATCAGGAGGCGGAGATCTCTGATTGTCTGGTGGCGAGACTACCTTAATGCACATAATAAATGCTAATTTTCAAACATGTCTGTTTACTAAAATAACCTTTAATGTTATTGCTGTTAATGGCAAATCAAACAACAGCAAATAAAATAGATAAGGTTGTAATAGTGCTCCATGTTTTATTCCATAGTCGTCTACATGCCTTTAACTCTGCGTTGTAGCATGGATTTTGGGACATTCCAGGCCCTGCAACCTCAGCTGTGGGACTCCACCAGCCCCAGCAATCTCTCTGACCTCTGCTATGGCTCCCCTCATTCTGTCTTCCCTCCAGTGGTTGAGCTTTCTTTCCCTTCTTTCTTTTTTTCTTTCCCTCATTTCATCTCCCTGCCTTACTCGCCTTTGCCATTGTGATCTGAAATACATTCCATTTAATTAATCAATAATGTGATATCCTGTGCTAACTTCTGAATTTAAACATTTATCATTAACATTATTAAAAAAAAGTCAATAGTTAGAAACAAAAAACTCCTAAACCATTTTAGCATTTGATACAACGATACAGCAACTCCCAGTTATTAAAAAAAATGTTTGCTCTTTATTTAAAATATGCCAAATAATGCATTATAACAATAAAATCATGTAAACAACCTATGCTATTGCTCAGTATATTCAACTACACACAGTTTTGCCTAACAGAAGCACATTTGGAGCTGTCCCACATGAGGCAAACCATACTGTCCCACTTTAGGGAGACATGTTTCCTAAAGTGGGACAGTAGGAATTTTGACTGAAATTCTAAATATTAAGAATATTTACACCACATTAGGATATTTTGTGATGCATAAACATGTTACAAACACATTCTGATAAACAATTAGCAATATTGTTGTTTTTTTTAAGAAATGTATGCCCTTAATATCAGCTTTGTCTGAACACTATGTCACTAACCTCTTGGTGGTCTTTACACAGAGTGCTTCCTGTTTGAGGGCTGCCCCGCCCCAACAAATGATTGGACATTTTAGATGTCATGTAATTTTGATCATGTGATATCGCAGCTTGTGTGAGCCTACAGTTACATTAACTTTCTTTTGCTAGGGGAAGACCTATCCCTGCTTAAGCTTAAGTGTCCCACATTAGGCGAATTCACCCTACATACACATATACAGTATCTCACAGAAGTGAGTACACCCCTCCCATTTTTGCAAATATTTCATTATATCTTGTCATGGGACAACACTATAGAAATGACACTTTGATATAACTTAAAGTAGTCAGTGTACAGCTTGTAGTTTACTGATGTATGAACAGAGGTTACATAAAACCAGAGTGAGCGTCCTCTACTGACCAATCAGACTGCAGGGTTTCTAGCTCCACCTTTTAGTACCAGATCTGTGTGCTAGGTACCCCAACAGAGGGGGGACCAAACATGGGGACGCTAAGGAACGCTTCTGTTGGGACCATCCACAACTTTTACTGTGGAGACAGAAACTATGAACTGAACTGAACTGAACTGAACTGAACTGCTCAGTGGAGACGAGGCTTCGGGGGGTTAGTTGTCCCTGTCGTTATCAATGAGGTTTCAGGGGAAAAAATGATGTGCAACTTTTTAGTTTTTTAAGATATAATCACCAAATTAGTTGTAAAGTGAAAACCACCTCTGTAACAGCAGCCTGCTCATCAGCGCCCCCTGTGTTTAAACCATGAATTTGAACCAGGTGATTGTTTGAATCATCCTCTGTAATAAAAATAAAATGAAGGAATTTACTGTTCTGAAAAAAATCTAGTTTTTATTAAAGCCGTTGATTCATAAGAATTTATTATAAATATAATATTAAAGTGTTTGATTTTTAAATGACCAATAACCTACAAGCTTTTAATACAAAAACAACACCAACATAAAAAACCGACTCTGACACATAAAAATGAGAAACTATCTCCTCTCCTTTTCTGTGTTCGCCAAACTGAGCAGGATGTCAGACCAACTGTTTGATATCAACTTCATGTCACAGCGCCCTCTAGTGTGGATTCATCAGCCATCATGTTTTTGTGTCCTGGAGGGAAAAACAAAAAGTAGGTTTTTTTTAATTTATTTTATTTTGTCTCACACTCACTGGACCCCAAAGGATCGTTCAAACGCTCAGTGACAGATCAGCTTTTGTTTTTTATCATATAAAAATCATTAATTAGTAGTAGTGAGGCTATCAGTTATTATCAGTTATTTTTTTCTGCTGTTCTCCCCACCCGCCTCTCTCCCGCCTGACAAGTACCGAACAGTCCCTAAACACAAAGCGGCAGCAGCCGTTTATCTGAACGGTGAGCAGCGGCTCTCTGGCTGAACCGGACCGGGATGCTGTGATATGGCCGTGAATGAGTCCCGGGGGAAGCAGGCAGTGGACCGGCAGCTCCGCGGGGCCGGCGGACAGAGCCGCCGCCGGTGACGGTGCCGCCGTTACCGGTACCGGAAAGCTGGGCGCGCTGTGGTCCGTGTCCTCCCCGCTGTTGGCCGCGCTGTCCCTGCTCCGGTCGCTCCTCTGCGGGCTGTGGAGCCGCACCGTGGCCGCTGTCAGAGCCGCGGAGCAGCCCGGCGGCAGCGGGAGCCCGGAGCGGGGCCAGCGGGTCAGGAGCCACCACGGGCGGGCCTTCGAGTTCATCTCTGCGGCGCTGAGGATCGATGAGGATGAGCAAGGTACCCGACGCTCATTTAAAACACCGAACTCCGTTAGAAAATCAGGCGTTTTAACCGTCGTTCCGCTGAATGGTGGAAATGTCTGAGGGCTTTCGAAGTCAATAAATACTCGCTGCTGGATGTGTGTGATGCACCCGAGTGCAAACACTCACCGTGAAGGGTGTGTATCGGTACATTCAGGGCTCCTTATGGCAGCTGTGTGTGTTTGCTTAGAGCTAAATTAAACCAGGTGATTTCTGTATGGAGTCTGGTCTGAGAGAGACAAGCGTTGTAGCACAGCAACAGCGGTTTTTAGATCAGGTGACTTTATTGGGACTGGTCGCAATCAATCAATCAATCAATCGATCAATCAATTAATCGATCAATCAATTAATCAGTGCCTTATTGTCACTGCTGAATCAGAGGACACACATTACAGATTATAGACAAAAGTAAACACAGTGAAACAGGGCATTAAAGCAGAATACAAGAAATTATTTCACATGGTGAAGAAATATTGCGCGCGCACACACACACACACACACACACACACACACACACACACACACACACACACACAGTGTTATCACTGATTGATTATTGATGAGCTGAAGCCTGTCAGCAGAGAAGAGCAGACAGCTATTAATTATTCTCATTATTTCTTGATCTCTAAATAACTATGACTAACAGTTGTCCACAGTCCCAGAGTCTGAGGTGAGTCCGAACCTCAGGGCGTCAGACTGTCGTACTGCACAAGATGGAGCCACGTTAGTTTCGCCGTCAACAGTCTAAACATGTCAGGATTTTAGCTGCATCATCCAGGTCAGGGGTCGGCTCCTTCAGCTCCTCTCCAGTGACGTCCTGAGGCTCTGACAGAACATGATCATCTGGAAATGAGTATGTGGTTGGTTTTTTTAAAAAAAACATTTTTCATTTATTGTTGTACGCCTAAATCAGGGGGCGGCAACCTTTATGATCAAAAGAGCCAGATGGACTGTGTGTGTCTGATGGACTGTGTGTGTCAGATGGACTGTATGTGTCTGATGGACTGTGTGTGTCTGATGGACTGTATGTGTCTGATGGACTGTATGTGTCTGATGGACTGTGTGTGTCAGATGGACTGTGTGTGTCAGATGGACTGTATGTGTCTGATGGACTGTGTGTGTCTGATGGACTGTGTGTGTCTGATGGACTGTGTGTGTCAGATGGACTGTATGTGTCTGATGGACTGTGTGTGTCTGATGGACTGTATGTGTCTGATGGACTGTGTGTGTCTGATGGACTGTATGTGTCTGATGGACTGTGTGTGTCAGATGGACTGTGTGTGTCTGATGGACTGTATGTGTCTGATGGACTGTGTGTGTCTGATGGACTGTATGTGTCTGATGGACTGTGTGTGTCAGATGGACTGTGTGTGTCTGATGGACTGTGTGTGTCTGATGGACTGTATGTGTCAGATGGATTGTGTGTGTCTGATGGGCTGTGTGTGTCCAATGGACTGTGTGTGTTGCCGATGGGCTGTGTGTGTCCAATGGACTGTGTGTGTTGCCGATGGACTGTATGTGTCTGATGGACTGTATGTGTCTGATGGACTGTGTGTGTCTGATGGACTGTATGTGTCTGATGGACTGTGTGTGTCAGATGGATTGTGTGTGTCTGATGGACTGTGTGTGTCAGATGGACTGTATGTGTCTGATGGACTGTGTGTGTCAGATGGATTGTGTGTGTCTGATGGACTGTGTGTGTCTGATGGACTGTATGTGTCTGATGGACTGTGTGTGTCTGATGGACTGTATGTGTCTGATGGACTGTATGTGTCTGATGGACTGTATGTGTCTGATGGACTGTGTGTGTCTGATGGACTGTGTGTGTCTGATGGACTGTATGTGTCTGATGGACTGTGTGTGTCTGATGGACTGTGTGTGTCTGATGGACTGTATGTGTCTGATGGACTGTATGTGTCTGATGGACTGTATGTGTCTGATGGACTGTATGTGTCTGATGGACTGTGTGTGTCAGATGGACTGTGTGTGTCTGATGGACTGTGTGTGTCTGATGGACTGTATGTGTCAGATGGATTGTGTGTGTCTGATGGGCTGTGTGTGTCTGATGGACTGTATGTGTCAGATGGATTGTGTGTGTCTGATGGGCTGTGTGTGTCCAATGGACTGTGTGTGTTGCCGATGGACTGTGTGTGTCTGATGGACTGTATGTGTCTGATGGACTGTATGTGTCAGATGGACTGTGTGTGTCAGATGGACTGTGTGTGTCTGATGGACTGTGTGTGTCTGATGGACTGTATGTGTCAGATGGATTGTGTGTGTCCAATGGACTGTGTGTGTTGCCGATGGACTGTATGTGTCTGATGGACTGTGTGTGTCCAATGGACTGTGTGTGTTGCCGATGGACTGTATGTGTCTGATGGACTGTGTGTGTCTGATGGACTGTGTGTGTCTGATGGACTGTATGTGTCTGATGGACTGTGTGTGTCAGATGGACTGTATGTGTCAGATGGACTGTATGTGTCAGATGGACTGTGTGTGTCTGATGGACTGTATGTGTCTGATGGACTGTGTGTGTCTGATGGACTGTGTGTGTCAGATGGATTGTGTGTGTCTGATGGGCTGTGTGTGTCCAATGGACTGTGTGTGTTCCTGATGGGCTGTGTGTGTCCAATGGACTGTGTGTGTCAGATGGACTGTATGTGTCTGATGGACTGTGTGTGTCAGATGGACTGTGTGTGTCTGATGGACTGTGTGTGTCTGATGGACTGTGTGTGTCAGATGGATTGTGTGTGTCTGATGGGCTGTGTGTGTTGCCGATGGGCTGTGTGTGTCCAATGGACTGTGTGTGTTGCCGATGGGCTGTGTGTGTCCAATGGACTGTGTGTGTCAGATGGACTGTATGTGTCTGATGGACTGTGTGTGTCAGATGGACTGTGTGTGTCTGATGGACTGTGTGTGTCAGATGGACTGTGTGTGTCTGATGGACTGTGTGTGTCAGATGGACTGTGTGTGTCTGATGGACTGTGTGTGTCAGATGGATTGTGTGTGTCTGATGGGCTGTGTGTGTCCAATGGACTGTGTGTGTTGCCGATGGGCTGTGTGTGTCCAATGGACTGTATGTGTCTGATGGACTGTGTGTGTCCAATGGACTGTGTGTGTCTGATGGACTGTGTGTGTCAGATGGACTGTATGTGTCTGATGGACTGTATGTGTCTGATGGACTGTGTGTGTCCAATGGACTGTATGTGTCTGATGGACTGTATGTGTCTGATGGACTGTGTGTGTCAGATGGACTGTGTGTGTCCAATGGACTGTATGTGTCTGATGGACTGTATGTGTCTGATGGACTGTATGTGTCTGATGGACTGTATGTGTCAGATGGACTGTGTGTGTCTGATGGACTGTATGTGTCTGATGGACTGTGTGTGTCAGATGGACTGTGTGTGTCAGATGGATTGTGTGTGTCTGATGGACTGTGTGTGTCAGATGGATTGTGTGTGTCAGATGGATTGTGTGTGTCAGATGGACTGTGTGTGTCAGATGGATTGTGTGTGTCTGATGGACTGTGTGTGTCAGATGGACTGTGTGTGTCAGATGGATTGTGTGTGTCAGATGGACTGTGTGTGTCAGATGGATTGTGTGTGTCTGATGGACTGTGTGTGTCAGATGGACTGTGTGTGTCAGATGGACTGTGTGTGTCTGATGGACTGTGTGTGTCAGATGGACTGTGTGTGTCCAATGGACTGTATGTGTCTGATGGACTGTATGTGTCTGATGGACTGTGTGTGTCAGATGGACTGTGTGTGTCAGATGGATTGTGTGTGTCTGATGGACTGTGTGTGTCAGATGGACTGTATGTGTCTGATGGACTGTGTGTGTCAGATGGACTGTGTGTGTCTGATGGACTGTATGTGTCTGATGGACTGTATGTGTCTGATGGACTGTATGTGTCTGATGGACTGTGTGTGTCAGATGGATTGTGTGTGTCTGATGGACTGTGTGTGTCAGATGGACTGTATGTGTCAGATGGACTGTATGTGTCTGATGGACTGTGTGTGTCAGATGGACTGTATGTGTCTGATGGACTGTATGTGTCAGATGGACTGTATGTGTCTGATGGACTGTGTGTGTCTGATGGACTGTGTGTGTCTGATGGACTGTATGTGTCTGATGGACTGTGTGTGTCAGATGGACTGTGTGTGTCAGATGGACTGTGTGTGTCTGATGGACTGTATGTGTCTGATGGACTGTGTGTGTCAGATGGATTGTGTGTGTCTGATGGGCTGTGTGTGTCCAATGGACTGTGTGTGTTGCCGATGGGCTGTGTGTGTCCAATGGACTGTATGTGTCAGATGGACTGTGTGTGTCTGATGGACTGTGTGTGTCAGATGGACTGTATGTGTCTGATGGACTGTATGTGTCAGATGGACTGTGTGTGTCTGATGGACTGTGTGTGTCAGATGGACTGTGTGTGTCAGATGGACTGTATGTGTCTGATGGACTGTATGTGTCTGATGGACTGTGTGTGTCTGATGGACTGTGTGTGTCTGATGGATTGTATGTGTCTGATGGACTGTGTGTGTCAGATGGACTGTGTGTGTCTGATGGACTGTGTGTGTCAGATGGACTGTATGTGTCTGATGGACTGTATGTGTCAGATGGACTGTGTGTGTCTGATGGACTGTGTGTGTCTGATGGACTGTGTGTGTCAGATGGACTGTATGTGTCTGATGGACTGTGTGTGTCTGATGGACTGTGTGTGTCTGATGGATTGTATGTGTCTGATGGACTGTGTGTGTCTGATGGACTGTGTGTGTCTGATGGACTGTGTGTGTGTCAGATGGACTGTGTGTGTCAGATGGACTGTGTGTGTCAGATGGACTGTGTGTGTCAGATGGACTGTGTGTGTCAGATGGACTGTGTGTGTCAGATGGACTGTATGTGTCTGATGGACTGTGTGTGTCAGATGGACTGTATGTGTCAGATGGACTGTATGTGTCTGATGCACTGTGTGTGTCTGATGGACTGTATGTGTCAGATGGACTGTATGTGTCAGATGGACTGTGTGTGTCTGATGGACTGTGTGTGTCTGATGGACTGTGTGTGTCTGATGGACTGTATGTGTCTGATGGACTGTATGTGTCAGATGGACTGTGTGTGTCTGATGGACTGTGTGTGTCCGATGGACTGTGTGTGTCTGATGGACTGTGTGTGTCGGACAGAGACAGGCTTTTATTCAGCTTATCATCGTTAAACACACTTCAAAGTCGACAGAAACAAACTAAAACTCACAGAAACCTTCTTTGTTTGTCTTTCCACTGCTCCAACAATCACCAACTCTGGTTTTGTTGAAATTAACCCTTAATTCACCCAGTTAGATGTGAAAACATGATTGTTTAAATGGAGTCTGGTGGGTTTGGTGACAGTGATTTTGGGGCTGTTTCTGGTTAAACACAAAGCTCTGTCTCTGTAGGGATCCTTTCATAATGCTGGCAGACACTCAGAATCACAATCTGAGCCTGTCAGAGACAGAAACAGTCAGTGTATGGACACTGATGGCATGGACAGAGTGGTTACATCACTTCCTGTTTCACTGCTGCAGCACTCTCTGTCAGTACTGGACATGTTTCATTAACTGTTGACTCATCAGACATTTATTGAAAAACTGAGTTCCAGTTGAAGAATACCAAAGCCTCACATATTTCTCTTTGCTGCTCCGCTGTAGGAAACAGTTCAGTCCGTGCGCTGCTGCATCATTGATCCTCGTACTTTAACTGTTAACTTTTACTTTGTGGTGTTGAACTAGAATCGAACTGCTCCTCTGTGAGTGATGTCAGAGTGTGCGGCTCGTTGTCATTGGCTGATGTGTTGTCAGGTGACAAGCAGCAGGCGGTGGGCTGGTACCAGCGTGGGATCAGCGAGCTGGAGAAAGGCATCGCCATCCAGATCTCAGGAAGCGGTGAGTCCACAGTTCCCTCCATGACCAGCAGGAGGGAGGGAGGACACGTCTACACTTTATAAAACTGTAAACAGCTGTAACTGGAGTCTCACTTTGTTTCATCCTGATTTATTTCATTTTGTTGCTGGTTTTCTTTGAGAGGTTGAATCTCAGCTGCTCTGAGTATCTACATGTGATTTTGTTTGTCTCTTTTCCAGGAGAGAAATATGAGCGAGACAGACGGCTGCAGAACAAGATGACCACCAACCTGATCATGGCGAAAGACCGACTGCAGTCTTTAGGTAAGATTCACACTGATGGTCAAAGTCCACTGGACTGCTTCAGGCTCAGTCACAGCTCTACCCAGGTTTCAGTGTCCAACAGAGGTGTCTCAGAGACAGAGCGTCTGTTCTGTTTGTGTCACTTTGTGGTTGTTTTATGTCTCTTCGTCTCTTTGTGGTGGTTTTGCGTCACTTTGTTTTTGGTTTTGTATCGCTATGTAGGTGTTAGCGTTGCACTGATCCAGCTTTTTCAGTTCCGATCCCGATGCTGTGGCTTTGAATATCAGCTGATACCCGATCCGATACCATGGTTGAGCTAAAAGCTATATACCTTTACATGTAGAACAGAAAAGACTAGAGGCATCAGGCATTGATGACAACACAGTTCTTTCCTAAGATAAAATGAAACAAGATTAAACAGATTAATTCAATGATGAACTATTTATTTTTAACAGAAATAAACACTTGTGCAACAGCAGGTGAAATAGTGTGAAATACCTCCACACAGCAGATTCTCTCCTTCACTCCACGACGTGTGACGTAGCTCACGTCACAGTAGATTTAAAGGGAAAGGATCGCCTCAGGTATAGGTTGTATTTTCTGATACCCAGTCCATCTATTTTGATGATATCGGGGTTGATATTCGATCCAGATATCAGATCGGTGCATCCGTAGTACATGTTTTGCATCTCTATGTGGTATATTTTCGACCTGCATCCTTTCTTTTCTTCTCTTCCTCTTTCACTCTGTGAACAGTTTTCCTTTGTTCCTGTTGTTTTAGCCACAGTGCTCTCCAGGTCCAGAGCTCAGACGGACATCAACACTGACAGCACTAACCACGCCCACCTGCGCTCAGGTACGTCCTGTCCGGCTTTAGAGGAGGCGACAGCAAACCACACGTCCATAGTCACATGGAAACTTGTTAAAGATATTTTACATGTTGAACATGTTCATGTTCCGGAGGAGAAAAAAAAGGTGCTTCATTTGGTCAGGTTGGTGAAAATGTCCACACTGCTCTGTGTGTGTGTGTGTGTGTGTGTGTGTGTGTGTGGTCAGCAGGTGGCGCTGTCCCGAGGAAGAAAGACTCCGTTAATCCAGCAGCATCCAGCCGACTAAAGACCTCCTCCTCCTCCTCGGCAGGCCTCCATCGCTCATCAAACCTCAGCTCACAGCGGCGCCCCGCCCACACTAACAGGAACAGTAAGGTGTGTTTACTTTGAAGGTGAACTCCAGGTCGCCCTCCATCGCTGCGGGTCACGTGCACTGAGGGCTGTGGTGTCGCACGCTCATTAACACAAACACTTCATGTGTTGGTCCTGCAGGGTAGAACCAGTCGCCGCACCGTTAAAGTCAGCTCCCCAACGTCGACGCCGCTGAAGAAGAAACACACAAAGAACCTGAAAAACGTAGACGAGAAACTCGCCAACCTCATCCTGAACGAGATCGTTGACAGGTGAGAGAACGAACTACACAGAGCTTTTTACTCGCTATGAAACCGTCTGAAATGTTTTAGGAGCTTGTCGAGGCCGAGGGACGGCGGTCTGATTGAACCTGACTGATCTTCAGGTACAGGTGAGACGTGAAATCTGACCCAGGAAGTCCAGTCAGACTAACAGATCTTTGTCAGACACCAAAACTCAGCACAGAGCTTCTTGTTGGACCCTCTTCTTAGTTCTAGGTCTGCAGTTCTGACGCTGAACACAGGGCGGAGCTTTAATACAGGAAGTGCTTACAGCTAAGCTCCAGGTGAAGAGAATCAGGTGAACAGGAAGCAAACAGTTTCTGGCTGTGTGGGCGTGGCGTGCTCGAGTCTGAATCTGCAGAATAGGAACATCTTTGTGGCTGAATGTGGACAACGCTGCTTTCTCCTGATGTGCTGGTGAACGTGTCTGTGGGAAAAGGGTTAAAAAAGTTCGTCACAGTTTCCGAGAGCCCAGAGAGAGAAGCATCGGATCTTTGTGACTCTGTGTCAGCGGCAGTGACGTGATGCTGTCATTGGTTAACTGGTATTGACACGTATCTGTGTTGGTTTACTGGTTGTGTTGATGGTTTCTGTTTCAGCGGTTCATCCGTCAGGTTCGAGGATGTTGCCGGTCAGGATTTGGCGAAGCAGGCGCTGCAGGAGATCGTCATCCTGCCGGCGCTGAGACCCGAGGTGAGTTCAAGTCAGTCGACAGTGAAATGAAGATTTACTGGCTTTTAAATTTTATTGATTTGATTTATTTTACCTTTGACCCCTTTTACCTTTTTCCGTTTTATTGTTGTTGTTTTAACCAACTGTTTATATTTTACTGAGTTCTTTAATTTAAAGACTTTTTGATTTTGTTATTTATTTATTTTTGTTTTACATTCTTCCAAATTGAAGGTTCAGTGTTTTAGAACGAAGAAACTAAACTGTCAGTTTACTGAAGTTTAGAGGAAGTGTTTTGGCGTCTTCAGATCAAACAATGAAAAAACATGCAGCAATAAAAAAAAATATCCAGATTTTAGATTTAAACGTCTGTCAGCAGATTTTCTTCTTCTCTAGCTGTTTACAGGACTGCGGACTCCAGCCAGAGGTCTTCTTCTGTTCGGCCCGCCTGGTAACGGCAAGACGATGCTGGTGAGTCTGAGAAACCAGAAGAAGCAGCAGAGGTCACTGATGACCTGGGTTTGATTTCAGGGCTGTTTTTACTTCGTTTGTTCCTGTCGATGATAAATTAATAATTTAGTTTGATAAATTCTTACATATAACAAATAAAATCATTAAATCAGATTACATTTTATCGCACTAATATTTTCAACATTCACAAGTAGTAATCATTCTGGTTTTTTTTTAAAAATCCGTCCAACATGAATACGTAGCATCAAGACCAGCGTCTGAACCAGGAAATACACATCGTAACATTCACACATATGACGCCACACACTCAGGATTTTAATGTTTCCTGTATCTGTGCGATGCTTTTATCTCCTCCAGGCGAAAGCTGTGGCAGCTGAATCCAACGCCACCTTCTTCAACATCAGCGCCGCCAGTTTAACCTCCAAATACGTAAGTAGCTGTGAATCTGGAAACAGTTCACTTCGTACCGCCGCTCTGAGAAACATGTTAACCAAACTTACGATGACATCACTGAGCGCTGAGACGAAGGACGCGCTGCAGTGACATCTGTCTGTCTGTCTGTCTGTCTGCAGGTGGGTGAAGGCGAGAAGCTGGTTCGAGCTCTGTTCTCTGTGGCCCGAGAGCTGCAGCCCTCCATCATCTTCATCGGTACCTCCTCCTCTTCATCAGTGGGTGGGCCACTCCTGGTGGCCGTACAGTCACTGCAGGGGGTCGCACATGAGTGGGGTGTGTGTGTGTGTGTGTGTGTGTGAAGTTGATGGCAGCAGGTGTGACAGTATTCAGGTGAACACATTTTATTCAGATGATTCATGACGTGTCTAAATACCCACAAACCTCAGCAGCAGCCGGTGGATCTCATTAACGTCTCTGACTTCCATCCTGGTGATTAATGATGATGTATGACAGTCGTGATGTTTGTGTGTCCAGATGAAGTGGACAGTCTGCTGTGTGAACGGAGGGAGGGCGAGCACGACGCCAGCCGACGCCTCAAGACTGAATTCCTCATTGAGTTTGACGGGGTGACGTACACATAGAAATATATTTATTTGCCCAGCTGACGTTGTGCCTCTTCTTGGTGTGACACTAACAAACACTGATGTATGAACTCTTGTTCAGGTCCAGTCAGGAGGTGATGACCGGGTTTTGGTGATGGGAGCCACCAACAGGCCTCAGGAGCTGGACGAGGCCGTTCTCAGGTCAGATTCAGTGTCACATGATCCTGATCAGCAAGTGGAGTTGTCCAGCTGTCATCGAGCTAAAGATGTTTCCACTTTTATCGAGCATTTTAAGGACTGTTCAGGTGTGGACGGACGCTGTGGTCGTTTTGTGAGGCTGAACCTCAGCATGTAGTCCAGAGGAGATGAAGAGCGGCTGTTTGAAGTTCAGACTGATTAAAATATCTTCACCGTCACTGAACCTGAAGTTCAGCTACATTTTGTACATCAGCAGCCAAACTCATCTTTCATTTTGTGTTTGCAGGCGTTTTGCTAAGCGCGTGTACGTCGCTCTGCCAGTTGAGGAGGTGAGTTCATCCCTATAATAATATAATATTATTATAATATATAGAAATATGAAATCTGTGCAGGTTTGTCTGGCTGACGTGACGCTGCTGTCGTTGTCAGACGCGCTTCAAGCTGCTGAAGAACCTGTTGGAGAAACACAGCAACCCGCTGACACACAGAGAGCTGCGCCAGCTGAGCAGGTGCACCCTCTACACCTCGTCATCAAACACGTCGTTACATCACAGATGATGTTGATCTTCTGTGGATGTGTACTGTACCTGTGCCATCACACATTAAAAACACCTGAACTTCATGTTTGTCTCTGTTTCTGATCGTTCAGGATGACGGAGGGTTACTCCGGCAGTGACCTCACCTCACTGGCTAAAGACGCCTCCCTGGGACCAATCAGAGGTGAGATACCGTTTTTGAATCAGTGTGTGTGTAAAAATATCAGACCTGAAAAGGATTCAGGTGAGCAAGGTGAACGAAATGAGGCACTCAGGTGGTCCTGATAGGTTATTACCCGTCAGTCTATTGGTACTGTTTGGGATTATTCATCCCTTCATCCATTTTCATCCTCCTCTTATCCGGGGCCGAGTACAGTCCCCCAGACGTCCCTCTCCCCAGCAACACTTTCCGGCTCCTCCTGGAGGACCCCGAGGTGTTCCCAGACCAGATGAGATCTATAATCCCTCCAGTGTGTTCTGGGTCTGCCCCGGGGCCTCCTACCAGCTGGACCAGGAGCTCCCTCTGAACCACGACGGTCCGACACAGTGCCCACATCACCGCAGAAGAGGACTGTTGCGGCATGAACCCCTGATTTCACTGCAGCATTTCTAAAAAACAGTTGTGCATGTTGTGATGTTTATAGGTGCTTTTTTGCAAAGAATTTTTGGGGGCAAGTGAAAAAGTAGTCATGATGCTGTCTGAGATTTGGAGCTTATGATTATGAGCAATCAGTGACTTTTGACATCTCTCTTGGTCGAGAGGAAGATAAGGAAATGTGCAGGTGAGGTCACAGGTCTATAGAGTGACCTCACCTTGACCTAACAATAATTTAAGCAAAGATGGTATTTGCAGGACCAGCTACACCTGATTGTCGCCAGGTACAAAGTTGGTAGAGTTTATTGGATTGGCTGAATTTGTGTTAATTGTTGTGATTGCAAAATCCTGGAGGGAGAGTCCAGTCAGCGCTCGTTGCAATGGTTATATCTTTTATTTCATATATTTGTAGCTTATTGAGTGAAACCAAGTATGTCAAAGAGACCTGAAAGGAAAGAGAGGCCGACATCTGGGCTACAAACATATAATGACACATCATCAGCGTACAGTGTCATCAGTCTCTACACGTTCAAGTCGTCTTAAAAAGGTTTTATAAAGTATGAAACTTAACCCTTTCATATCTGCTGTTTTAAGAACTGAGAATGTTGCTGTTCTGATGTGTTTGCTTGTTGGTGTTGGTGTGTTTGTCTGTTTCTGCAGAGTTGTGTCCAGAACAAGTGAGGAACATGGACGCCAGCGAGGTGAGATGATGTAATTATGTGATCGACCAATCACTGATTAATTATTAATCGAACTGACTCCTCAAAGTCTCGGAGTCCTCTCAAGTTGCTTCGGTCTTCAACATCAAGATGTTGCCGTACAGATTTTAAATGTTTCAGTGCTGATGCTCTTATTTTGGTAACGGATTTCCTCAGTGCGAACACAAACATACGACACTTGAGTGAATATTTTCGTTAATTCTTCTGTTTTCTTCACAGATCCGAAACATTTGTTTCAGAGACTTTGTTGAATCTCTGAAGAAGATTAAGAGAAGCGTCGGTGCTCAGACTCTGGAGCTTTACGTCCGCTGGAACAGAGACTACGGAGACACTGCAGCTGTTTGAACTCTACACAAACAGACTTCTGATAAACCTCGTTTTTAATCAACAGTGTACGATTTATGTAGTTTTGCACGAATGTTTCTACAAAATAAAGAAACCTCCTCTTGTATATTTTGTTTCTTACCTGGACGTTGAAGAAATTCTTCTTTTAACTCAGTGAAATGTTTAAAGACGCAATGAGGATGAAAGCTGCCTGAAAGATTTCATCATTTGAATTGTCTATTTTTTATTTTATTCTGTATGACCTGGGTCGGACTGCAGCTGAGTGTGAAGCGGTCGGGATGAGAGTCAGCACCTCCAAATCTGAGGCCATGGTTCTCCAGAAAATGGTGGACCACCTCAAACGAGGTAGTTCAAGTGTCTCGGGGTCTTGTTCACAGTGAGATGGATCGGTGGTTTGATGTTTGTGGGGAATAGTTTAGGTAACTGTACAATAAAGGACGTCAGAGAGGCTAAGAGTCATCGTTAATGTTTATTACTATGACAGGACGTGGCAGCAGCACTGACGTTTACTTGCCACACGAGAAAGTGAAGGATGAGGTGGAAGAAGCCGTCTCCCCTCTGACTGTGGAGAGTTTAAACCACCGGCTGCTGGAAAGTGTGTCTGTAGGTATATGCTAATCTATGCTAATGAGCACCTCCTCTCCGTCTCGCTGGCTTTGAAGTGAAGCGAAGGAACGTGGACTTCTTGCGTCAGGAGCAATTTGCTTGAGGCAGCAGTGAGCCTCTCGCCCTGAAGCCTCAGTGAGACACAGCTGCTGATCTGACATGATGTTAATAGCATGCTAATGTTTAATGTACCGTGCCGATCAGGGAGTAGCACTTTGAGTTAATTACAGTTCATTTTTAAGTGATTTTAAATGTGATGAAGACTCAATTTTTTCTTCATTTGACTTATTCAGTGTCACAGTGTATATTTATCTGCTTTAGTTGTGTCTGTTGTTGTTTACTGCAACAACACAGCTGTTAGAGTTCGAACACGTTTAATGTGAAACCCAGGAGACACTCTGTATGTCTGACCTGGTCACATGACAGGAAGCAGGCTACAGGATACAGTTTAACAGTTACGCCCCGGCTCGAGGGAGCAACACAGAGGAGTCAACAAAGTTTGCTGAGTCAAATAAAGTTTACTGTCAAATGAATCTAACAAAAGAAAGGAGCGAAGAAGACAAAATGGAGGTGAGCGCAGCGCTGCCTGGTGGGGCATTTATCAGATGCTAGAGGTCACATGACCACGTGAGGGAGGTTCTCAGGTAGACCTGCATCAGCTCCACAGAGAAAAAGAATCAGGTCAGACATATCAATACATGACATTAACATGTGAAGGAGCGTTCAGCGTTCGTCTGTTTGTTAGTGCAGTTGGTTTGGGCTGAAATCTGTCAGTCCAACCCTGGTGCGGACCAATCAACCAACCCGAGACCACTCGAAAAGGTGGGTCTGGCTCCGCCTCCAAACAGACTCTGGTGCGGTTTGTTTGTGGTGTGAACGAACCAAACGTCTGTGATTTTAACAACAGCTGAACCAAAAACAAATCCATCTGCTGATCCTGAAACCAAAGTGCTGCCACACGACGAGTCACATTCACACAGTCACACACACATTCACACACACAGGTGGCCGAGGCTACCGTACAAGGTGCCACCTGCAGGTTAAAGCACACACACACACACACACACACACACACTGATGAAGAGCCATCAGGAGCACTTTGGGGTTCAGTGTCCTGTTCAAGGATATTTTGACATGCGGACTGGAGGAGCCGGGGATCGAACCTGCTGCACCTGAGCCACAGCCGCCCACAGCTGAAATCTCTGGTTTTCCATTGTCTTGTTACAGTTTGCTGTTGCTTATGTCGCCAGTCTACTCAGACGTTCACTGAAGCACCTGCCTGTCATCACAGCCCTGGTCCGTAGTGGCAGCAGCTGCTTTTAAGAACACTTGGCTTTTTTGGGGAACAGTCCTGCGGGTAGGCGGATGTCAGGGCGGTTGCCACGTGGCAGTCTTAGGCACCTTAGTGTATATTCAAAGTATTAAAAAATCCCAGTGTGAATAAGGAAATGTTTTGGGGGCCACCCGGCACCCTGCAGAGGGCCAGACTTGGCCCACGGGCCGTAAGTTGAGTATCACTGATTTAACCATGACTGAGATGGACTGCTCCAACATGCCAACAGGTTTTTCTGTTTTTCCCCTCAAATTTTTATCCAACATTTCTGGTGGAGGTCTGGTGGCTAAGAAGGTGCGTCAGCCCGTCTGGTTTTGCAGCATCACCTGATGGCCCGTCGGAGCCCGAGTAAAACAATCTCACTCACTCACAGAGCTCAAACGAGCTGAATGAAGCAGATTTACCTGAAATTCAGTGATGCTATTTCTGCTCCCAAGAGGATGGACCTTAATTTTAGTTTGCTGTAGTGCCATCACCAGGACCAGTGAAGCTCCAGGAATGATATTTAAAGATGCTTTTTTATGTCAAACACATACTGCAGAGCAGCGTGCCACGACACCAGTTGGTTCAGCGTTGACCTGTTGAAGCACAAATCAGCTGCTCAGATCTGGATCCAGGTTTCCCCCCGCGTCGCCGTTGGTCCTCCCCAGGCAGCGACAGACGCCAAGAGGGAAAGGAGAGCAGCGAAGTCTCACAAAAGGCTTCGGCTTCAAAGAACATCTGATGTGTTCTTGAACGCAGCGCTGAGGGGAGCCAGTGCACCCAGTAATGGGGCTAATTTGATTCATCCTTATGTATTTCCAGAGCATCCTCTCATAACTTTTTAATGTGCTCTTCCCATAAAAAGCTTAGCCTAGATAAAAGTTGGGTCATTAAGATCAGAGCGTGCACTTCCCTGCTGCTGCTCTAAAACAAGACACTTCACAGTCTGTATTGATGAGTGATTGATCACCTGATCAGCTCAGGCCGACGCAGCTCCTCACTGTTCCTCTGGTAAGCAGTCAAGCATCTGAGTCCAGACTGTTGACAGTTTCAGATCAATGTTCTGATGGCTGAAAAATGAATTAATGGCTTTAAACTCGGTGTGAACGCTGACAGAGTCGTTAAGGTCACATGTGAGTCGTTAGGGTCAGGTGGGTCCAGGTGTGAATGGGTGTGATGTCACTTGGGGAGGGACCTCAGGACTGCAGTGTAGATGGATGATAAGTGGTGTCGTAAGCCACGCCCTCTGGTTAACGATGGTTAGCTGGACGTGGACGGCTTCTTTTACGCCTCTTTCAAACCATCATTCTTCTCTGGCCAAGATGTGCACATTGCTGTCCTCAAAGGAGTGTCCCTTCTCCTGTAGATGGAAGTGGACAGCTGAGTGTTGACCTGCGAGCGGTAGTTTAGTTTCACCAGTGTATAAATCTGTGCACTCCTGGCTGCGCTGAGCTGCTCACTCTACATGACTCTGCTCCTGTCTGGGTGTTTTGTTCTCAGCGTGGACACGTTTCTGTCTCAGTGTGTTACTGGGTTTAATGTGCACAGGGATGTGGTGTTTGTTGAAGATCCTCCTGAGTTTCTTTAGATACTCCTGTGACATAAGGAATGACCATGTTGTTTTGTTGTTGTGTCTCTACCTCTCCTCCCACGCGACCACGTTTTTGTGTCATCTAGTGTAAGTAAGTACGGCCGCATATTGATGCCACACCAGCAGGAAAAAAATAGTATCAGGTAACGTTACGGCAGACTGTAACACGCGCAGCATCATAACGTTACGACCGACTGTAACACTCGCAGCATCATAACGTTACGGCCGACTGTAACACTCGCAGCATCATAACGTTACGACCGACTGTAACATGCGCAGCATCATAACGTTACGGCCGACTGTAACACGTGCAGCATCATAACGTTACGGCCGACTGTAATACGTGCAGCATCATAACGTTACGACCGACTGTAACACTCGCAGCATCATAACGTTACGACCGACTGTAACACATGCAGCATCATAACGTTACGACCGACTGTAACACGCGCAGCATCATAACGTTACGACCGACTGTAACACGCGCAGCATCATAACGTTACGGCCGACTGTAACACGCGCAGCATCATAACGTTACGGCCGACTGTAACACGCGCAGCATCATAACGTTACGGCCGACTGTAACACGCGCAGCATCATAACGTTACGACCGACTGTAACACGCGCAGTATCATAACATTACGGCCGACTGTAACACGCGCAGCATCATAACGTTATGACCGACTGTAACACTCGCAGCATCATAACATTACGACCGACTGTAACACGCGCAGCATCATAACGTTACGACCGACTGTAACACATGCAGCATCATAACGTTACGGCCGACTGTAACACGCGCAGCATCATAACGTTACGACAGATTGTAACACATGCAGCATCATAACGTTACGGCCGACTGTAACACGTGCAGCATCATAACGTTACGGCCGACTGTAACACTCGCAGCATCATAACGTTACGACCGACTGTAACACATGCAGCATCATAACGTTACGGCCGACTGTAACACGCGCAGCATCATAACGTTACGACCGACTGTAACACGCGCAGCATCATAACGTTACGGCCGACTGTAACACGCGCAGCATCATAACGTTACGGCCGACTGTAACACGCGCAGCATCATAACGTTACGACCGACTGTAACATGCGCAGTATCATAACATTACGGCCGACTGTAACACGTGCAGCATCATAACGTTACGACCGACTGTAACACTCGCAGCATCATAACGTTACGGCCGACTGTAACACACGCAGCATCATAACATTACGACCGACTGTAACACGCGCAGCATCATAACGTTACGACCGACTGTAACACACGCAGCATCATAACGTTACAGCCGACTGTAACACACGCAGCATCATAACGTTACGACCGACTGTAACGCGCGCAGCATCAAAACGTCATTTTATATCAACATCTGAAATGTTGTTGTGTTTTGACCCTCAGGGCCACCGTACCAATGAGCTGACACCGTATAAAGCTGAGAGGAGCTGAACATCCTCTCGTACCGTGAGGTTATTAAAATCAGCATTAGAGCTGCTTTAAAGATTTGGTTCATGCTGTTGTAAATGATATAACCATTATGCCTGTGTGTGTGTGTGTGTGTGTGTGTGTGTGTGTATACAGAAACAAGGTCACACTGCTGAGGAAAAAAATACTGGAACTCTTGGATGAAAGAAGGAGAGTTGAGTTCCTCTCTGTGAATACGAACCACCAACACAGAGAGGAGGGGAGGAGGAAGAGGAGGAAGAGGAGGAGGAGGAGGAGGAGGGGATGCGGTTCATGAAATCACAGCCTGCAGCTGTAAATGGAACGAAGAGGAAATGATGAACCACATGTGGACTCACTTCTCAGCAAACAAATTCACACTGTTCTATTCTGAGCTTGTGAGGACGAAAGACAGTCGGTTTTAAGAGATCTGATTCAAAACCAGTGTGCTGAGGTCATCGTGCTGAGATTCACAGATGCAGAGTCTGAAGTCTGAAACACCAAATGCGCCTGACTAGGATCAGCTGAATCAGGATTTCCAGAGCTCGAAACGATGTGAAGATCTCTGAGGCTCTGATCACACTGGTGTTTGAATGGAGAGTGCGAAGATATGTTTCGTTTCACCTGAGTTTGTACGGTTACTAACCTCAAGAGAGAAGAACACTGAATCCAGGAGGAGGGATTAACGATCACGTCCAAAACCAGTGATGCAGAGCATGTTCATCGTCCAGTGTGAAAACTGATCGTAGAACAACAGATGCAGAGTCTGAAGTCTGACAGTCACAATAGGAGCTGTGAGGAGGAGCTAACACAACTGAGGCCGCTGTCAATCAAACAAATTCACCTCAGAATCTCTGAAACACTGATTCACACCAGGAGCACAAAGACAGACTGATGAAGGGACTCCTGAATCGCTGCTATGAAAGACGACGTATTAATTCAACGGAGCAATAATCAGCTCAAACCAACGGTGACATTAAAGGTCCAGTGTGTCAGATTCATTGTCGTCTATCAGTGAGGATTACAGATTACACTCAGATGAAACTTCTCCTGGTTAGAATTCCTCAGTGTTCATTGTTCAGCAGGTCTCTTCCTCTCAGAGACAAACAGACGAGCTGATTTACACCAGGAATTTCTGATGCCACTATCTTTACCTCACGTTGTTATTTGAATGTTTTGGGAATGTTATGACAACGTTCTGTGTTAGCTGGGTTTCACATGAATGAAAACATACTGGTTATATTGCATGTCTGACACTATATCGCCCTGAATCACACACACTGAACCTTAAACTCTTCTCAGACAGAATCTGCTGAGTCTTCTCGGAGCAGCATCTAGTGGCCATTGGAGGAACTGCAGCTCTGAGGTGTTTATTCTCTCCCTGGTCACCTCACTTAGTTACAAACTGACCCGCCATGGTTACCCCACGACCTGCTGCTAACAGACCCCACGTTCTCCTGACGGTGGTCCTCATCATGACCAGCCTGGCGCTGATGGATGTTTACCTGGTGAAGCAGAACCCGGGGCCCAGGAGGATTGGCGTGTGCGTCACCGTGCTGGCAGGTGACGCGTGTTTCCTCATCGTGCTGCGATACGTCGCCATCTGGGCCAGTTCGGAGGTGCACACGGCCAGGCGAGGCTACGCAATGATCCTCTGGTTCTTCTACATCTTCATCCTGGAGATCAAGGTCTACTTTGTGTATCAGAACTACAAGTCTCAGGATGTGAGCGTAGATGCCGAGGTGATGGAAGTAGGCGTGTCCAGGAGGGCGCTCACACTGCTGCTGTCTGTCTGCGTGCCCATCGTGTTCGTAACCCTGGCGGCCATAGATCATCTGGAGTATTTACGGCCGTATAAGAAGAGAGAGGAGATACGGAGTCGTCTGTTCTGGGTGGTGGTGGACCTGCTGGACGTGGTGGATGTCCAGGCCAACCTGTGGGAGCTCCAGAGGGAGGGGCTCCCCCTGTGGGTGGAGGGACTGACATTCTTCTACTGCTACATCCTCCTGCTGGTGCTGCCCTGCGTCTCCCTGAGCGAGATCAGCTTGCAGGGCATCAACATCGTTCCACACAAGATGATGCTCTACCCCATCCTCAGTCTGGCCACCATCAACGTCATCACCCTCCTGATTCGCGGGGGAAACCTGCTGATCTACGGTGACACCCAAGTGTCGGCCATCATGATGGGGAAGAACGTGATCGCCATCGTTGTGAAGAGCTGCAGTCTGGTGCAGTACAGGAAACATCAGCCGGCTTCTCCCCCCGCAGATCGAGGAGCCGAGATGCACAAGAACTCTCTGGGAGATGTTGAGATATCCAACACTCAGCAGGTGGTGCTGCCCAGAGTCATCATCGAGGACTTCACCACCATACCGGAAGAGGAGGAGGAGGAGGTGACAGGTGTCAGCAAACATGAGGACGAGATGAAGGCAGAAGAGAACCAAACAACCCTCCACAACAGACCTGTTTGACAGCAGACGCTTGGATGCACAGTCCCCTGTAGACCAGTTCAGACCAAAGATTCACGACAAGACGAAACCATTTTAGAACTGGCTGGTCTGAGCTCGAGATGATACACCGTCTGTAACAGGAGGGAAACACTTTTTGAAGAGGGAACAGACTTTGACACAACACCTGCTGAAGACACTTAGACAGCACAGCTACAGGTCCTGCTGTCCTGGCAGCTAACGTGTCATTGATAATAAGGAGAGCTGATTAACAGTGTGTGGATTATTTGACTCATGAAATATGATGTGTTTTTATCCTCGTTCTCATCACACAGGTGTCTCATGTTATTCTGAGCTGCAGTGATGAATCACAGTGTCAAATATCAACACTGTCACTGCCACTCAAATAAACTCTGCATCAGTTCAGATCCTGTTCACATCATGTGTTTAGTGTGTAAACCATCTGTGTGTTTGTTTTCAAAGCAGTGGGAATAATGACATGATTCCACTGACCTATAACAATATATAGACCACTCTATTTTACCTCAGACTGCAGACTTTTGTCTTCAGTGATCTGATTGGTCAGAGGTCAGGTGGTCGACAGGCTGTGATCAGGTTATCTGTTCAGCATCAGTTACCATGGTGATTTATCACAATGAAAAGAGAACCAGCTTCATAGGACTGAGAGCCAGAGTTAACCCTGAAGTGACCTCGCTGACTCCAAATCCTGCTTCGTGGTCCAGACCTCTGTACTGGCCTCGCCGTCACTGGTTACCGGTCAGGCATCTGTCTGAGTTTAAGGTCCTACTAATTGTTTTTAAAGCCTTACATGGTGCGGCACCCCGTACATCTCTGAGCTCTACCAGCTGCTCCTGGCAGTCCTGCCATCCAGACTAAGGAGGAGTGATGGTGCGTTCAAAGTCGTCGCCCCAAAGCTTTGGAGCAGTTGACCCTGTTCAGTGAGGTGCTCTCCCTCTGCAGACATGTTTAAATCTGAGCTGCAGACCCACATGTTCTCTGAGACCTTTGATTGTCCTGAAGGTTTCTGTTTTATCTTTCAGACTTTATGTTCAGATCTCACTATTCTGAGCCTCATTTTCCTTTTCACACGTTAATTTGTACGTGTTTTTGGGTTTGTCACGTTATTTCTGTCACGTTTTGATACCATGTTCTGTTATGTTACTTATTTCATTTTACTGTCCAGCTTTATAAATAAGCTTGATTTGATTTGATATTTTTACGCAAATTGTTCAGCTGGGTCTGATAAAACGAGTCCAGATGTTTGTCACATCGACACTAGATTTGAGACCACACATGGAGTTGAAGCGTCCGGCCTGTCTCTGGAAATATCTGCCAATGAAGGATCAGATTCAGATTTCTATACTGTCATTGTACAAACATACAACGAAATTCAGGCGCATTCACGGAGCGGGCGAGAGTTCAGTTCAGTTCAGTTCAGTTCAGTTCAGAGTTCAGTTCAGTTCAGTTCAGTTCAGTTCAGTTCAGAGTTCAGTTCAGTTCAGAGTTCAGTTCAGTTCAGTTCAGTTCAGTTCAGAGAAGAGGAAACTTAGTTGGAGGGACCTGTGGAGTATGGAGGAGAATCATATTAGATTCCTGGTAGGGGCTACATACGATGTCTTACTAACCCCCCAGAACCTAAAACTGTGGGTAAATGAGGACCCATCATGCCCATTGTGTTCACGTACCGCAACCTTAAAGCATATTTTGTCAGGCTGTAAAGTTAGCTTGTCACAAGGCCGATATACATGGGGACATAATCAGGTGTTGAAATGTTTAGCTGCAGGCATCGAAGGGAAACGAAGACAGGTGAATTCAGAAGGTGTTAAGGATAGGAGTTTAGTAATTCAGTTTGTCCGTGAGGGAGAGAAATACAGAAGGGATAAGTTAGTGAGGAGGCAAGGGTGTGGCCGCCTAGAAGGTGCTCGTGATTGGGAAATGCAAGTAGATTTAGGGGGAAAGCTTGTTGTTCCTCAGGAAATAGTTTGTACCAGGCAGAGGCCTGACTTAGTGTTGTGGTCAGTGAGTCAACGGATAGTTTGTTTCATTGAGCTGACAGTTCCCTGGGAAGACTCAGTGGAAGAAGAAGCCTAAGAAAGACAAAAGCTTAGATATGCAGACTGAGGAGCAGAAGCTGAGCAGCGAGGATGGAAGACTGTGTTCTGTGTGTGTGATGATCTGCACAGGTCACAACACAAGAAAATAAAATCACAACATTTTATTTTATTACAGAAACAAATGATTTGAATGTGTGTGAGGTGAACTTTGTACGAGCTTGTGAACGTGCACAGCACTGCATGAAACGACTTCTGATCTGACTGTGTGTCAATAACAAATATAACGTGTGTAATTCTGTCTGTTATTGTCATGACGCCGTACATGTGTCTGTCATGGATCCTTTAACAAATGACCGTTTCATAGGTTAAAAGACATGTCTGTGTTTGTGAGCCGAGTCTGTGAGAGACTGAAGTGATCTGTAACGACATCACTGATGCTTATTGATCATCGATCGGCTGCTGAGTGAGAAGCTGTAGTTCAGGAGTTTGACCACAGGGTGGCAGCAGTCAGTTTGAGATCTGAACAGGAAATAACACACACCATGACATCGTGTCAGACAACGACACAACAACAATCATCACCAAGATGATCATGATGTCATCAGTGGCATGCAAGAAAACAGAAACACATACGTTTATTTATTTATTTATTTATTTATTCAGGTGAAATCCTCGCTGACATTAAATCTCATAGTCGTAGATTTTTCCTTCACGACAGAGACACTCAGTAAACACAGATTTTACTGAGCTTAAGCAGAATGTAACTAAGTACATTTAAAGTTCACTTGTACTTCACTTGAGTCGTTTCCGTTCATGTCACTTTGTACTTTTACTCTACAATACATTTAGTCCGACTGCACTACATTCCTTTAAAAGTTTTAGTTCTTTATGAATCAAGATCTTTGTATAAAATACACAAGACTTTATAAAACATATGATGTCACAGCTTAAACTACCCAACAGTCCATTGCAGTACAGCTGATACGATTAGTCGATAAATCAATTCACCAACTGACAGAAAATTAACTGACAACTATTCTAATATACGTTTAATTCGTTTTTTTAATGTTGAAGGTTTTTGAGGGTTTGTTGTTTTGATTTATCAATTTATACATTTTTTTTTGCATTGAGTACTTTTACTTAAATACATTAAGGGACTGTTCACTACTTCTTGGGGGGGGGCATGTCAAATAATTTTTTCAAGCACTGGTAGGGACTTATGTTTTTTATTATGGCTGAGAGGAAATTTAAATGGTTGTTATTTTAGATTTATTTTTGCTGCCAATTCTTAGCAAAAGTCTTTTTTGGCAATTTTAGAATAAATCGTCAAACCTGAGACGTGTTACATATTTAAACCACTTTACTCTTTCGTCTTCAGCTTTTAACTTTCAGACATCAAAGTTAGTAATCTAGTAACTGATTCATGACAGAGGGAGGGTCAGATCTTTGGAGCTTCAACACCCTCTGACAAGTAAAGAACAGTCCCTTACAGAAAATATTTCCATCTGGGAAATACTCCAGTAACTGTAAGAACCTCTGAGTGTGCTTCAGTAGAACTACAATAAGAGAGTAGCTGTAGTATTTTCCATTCGTGTTCTGATCCAGGATCAGCTCTCCAGGGCTCCCCCTCCTCTTCCTCCTCTTCCTCTTCCCTCCACCCCTTCGCCCCGCCCCGCTCCCTCCCAGCCGGACCGGAGCATCGGCGGCCGGCATCATATCGACCTGTCGCCGCGGAGAGGCGACGATGGCGGCGGCCGTGGACAGAGCAGCAGTCCGGGGGAGCGCTCTCCCATCGGACCCAGACCTCATCGGCGGGTCTGGAGCTCCCGGAGAGCCCGACGGCCGCGTGCCGGTGCCGATGAACCTGTTCGCGACCTGGGAGATCGACCGGTCCTCCCCGAGCTGCGTCCCCAGGTAAGAGGATTAATGTTCGGCAGGAGAGGAGCGCGTGAGCACGGTGAGAGGAGGAAGGTGAGGTGCTCCATCACTGTGTGTGTGTGTGTGTGTGTGTGTGTGTGTGTGTGTGTGTGAGCAGTTTCTTTGTTAAATCAGTTCGGTATCAATCAGAAATCACTATAAATGAATCATCATCATCATCATCATCATCAGCCTGCTGTGTCTCGTGCTTGGTGCCAGCAGGTCAGTCACCAACACACCAGGTAACATCAGCAGGTTGAAGCTCATCAGCTGATCTCTGATCAGTTCATCCATCATCACATGTTTACACTGTAAATATCAGTTACAATAACAAACAAAAACAAATCTAAATGATTTATTATCAGATTATTAAACCACCAAATATCATCATCACCACCATCATCATCATCATCAGTGGCTGATATGAGAAACAAAGGTTATCAGTGGCTCCTGCAGACCAGGATCGGCTGCCTCATTCATTAGGTGTCGCTGTCAGAGGGCGCTGTTAAACATGATGGGGTCAGAGGTCACCAACAGGGTCGTCTCAGCAGTGAGAGGCCAAGGTGAGACGACTTTAAATGTTTCTGTTTCCTCTTTCTTCATATATTTCTCAGAGTTCAGTTCTGTTAACAGGTGAAGTGTCAAACACTCACTGTGATCACATGACCATCGCAGTCTGCTGTGTGTGTGTGTGTGTGTGTGTGTGTGTGTGTGTGTGTGTGTGTGGCTCAGAGAGACGAGTCCTGTTGTCGACACTTCACTCTTCGTGCATGTGCACGGTGGTGCACACAAAGTTTGAGCTGTGCGTGTAATTCTCAGCTGTTGGTTCAGAGAACACGACGTGCACGGCTCTCGTGTTCTCACACAGTTGAAAACACATTGACGGATAACGATCAGCTGATTAGTTTTGTGCCGCTGATTCCTCCACCTGTCTGTTTCCAGGCAGATTAGCAGCAGTGTGACCATGCGGGGGTTAACGACCAGTCAGAGATAATCCTCTTAAATGGTCGTGTTGCCTCAGGAAGCAGCGATCTGTTGGCGGTCTCAGAGAAGATGACAACAGAGGGAGAAATACAGAAGATATACTGATCTGGTTAAAATAAATAATGTCTGAAATTATTGTTATTTTATTGTGTTTATTTTATTCTGTGTGAGACGCTCAGGTTTCGGATGTTTGTGTTCGCTGAGTGTCGTGGTGTTCCACATGGATCCATTTCAGGACCACTCCTCTTCTGTCTCTGAGCTGCAGCATGTGCTTTTGTTGCACAAGGAAATAAATATAAATTCAAGGTGTTTTACTGAAGCAAGTTTATTTTGAAAAAGACTGTCTGCATCTTATGAGCAGAGACTGGACATTTCCTGTGAAAATTATATTGTATTTTGAAAAGACACAATGCAGGTAACATGTAGGGATGCACGATAACATCGGTACGTCATCAATATCGCCCGATATCAGCTTTAAAATGAAAATGAATCAGCGAACATGCTTTTTCTTCTTCCGGACATTGAATTAATATTACAGGCACTGAACAGTGTTTCATGTCTCCGTCACCATAAAGGTCTGTATGAATGATATGATGTTGATTCATCGACAGCAGAGACCTGATGATCACTAAACTTAGGAGGGAAAAAAGTGGATATATCGATATCAGTGATCGACCAAATGAGTTGTTATATGTCGGCATATCGGATATCAGCGAAACATCTTATATCGTGTATCCTCAGTAAGAGGTGTAAATTGACATGCCGTCCTGAAACGTCACCAACAGACACAGGAGGATACCTAGTGTGTCGCATGTAGACGCAACAAAGTGGCGATATTTGATTGATACTTGTTGAATCATCAGTCGGGCAGAGAGCGACCGCAGGTGATGCACAGTTCATGGCGTTCTCAGCTGCTGCGACCGATTCTTTGTGAATTCATCTTTTTTTGTAAAAGAGAAGAATAATGATGTTAATAATCATTCAGTAAAGTTTGAGTCAGTTTAACAAGAAAAACTGAACGTTTCTAGGATGAAGAAGAATTTCAGCCCCAGTGAAGACTGAAACTTTGAGTCGTCACCATCAGTGGACGCACAAACAGTCTCTGTCTCTGTCTGCGTGCTGCAGTCCAGGTGCAGGTGAGCAGGTATTAGCAGGTATTAGCTGCTCTTGGCTGGTGTTGACAGGAAGCTGTGGTGTGTGGGACGAGTCCCTGCATGATCCTGCAGTAATGAGCTCCCAAGAGGAGCAGGTCAACGGCTCCTGCTGGATTCAGCTGTCCTCTCTGCGTGATGTCACCCTGATAATAAAGGAGGCCATTGGACGGTGTTTTAGGAGGAAAAGGTTAAACCACGGTGACCAATCAGGGCTCTCTGAGGTTGTGCTGTCATCGTTTAATTAATTTCCTCAGATCTCATCGTGTACACGTCTGGCTGTAAAACGTTTGGCTGCAGGAATACTAATGTCAGTCAGTCCAGACATTCGTCGTCTGTTTGTTGATTCTGGATTTTTTTGGCAAACTTGTCACTTATGCAGTGAAACATCTGGACCAGATGGACTGGTGCAACAGTTTGTGCAAACACAGTGAATCCAGTGGAACAGTTACAGGCCTGTCGGCCCCTGAGCAGAGACATGAAAAAGACCCCACACCCCGACACAGGGGCCAAACACAGACTGAAAGAGATGTAAAATCTCTCTTCATTGTTGTTTGTACATCTCTGTGTGGTTGTTTTGTGTCTCTGTGGGGACAATTTAGTGTGACAGGACACTGTTAAATGAGGTTGAGATGCAGTTGTGTCTTACAGCAGCTCTTCTGTTTGATGGTGTTTCACTGATTTAGATTTTAATGTGACTGTGTTTGACATCGCTGTGAGGTCACAGTCAGAGGTCTGAATGTATGTAATCATAACAGGGAGCTTTGTGGTGCATCCTTTTGGTGTCTGCTGTCACATGTCCACCAGCTGTCTGTCCTGACTCTGTCCATCAGGTCTGGAGGAACCTCTCTGTCGTCTGAACACGCTGATGAAACGTGTGTAACGTGACTCGTGTCCTGTCTGATTGTCTCAGGTTGTGCAGTCTGACTCTGAAGAGGCTGATGGTTTTGAAGGAGCTGGACAGAGAACTCAGCTCCGTCGTCATCGCTGTGAAGATCCAGGTGAGGAAATGCTATCGGTTGTGTATCAGCGTCTGTCCTCCACGATCCTCCTGATTTTACTTTCTATATGAGTCTGACCTGATTTATGTCTCTGCTGCTGAGCTGAGTTCATTCAGTTATTTCTTAGACTTTCCAACATGTGACTGTTACTAGACATGTTTTCTGCTGGGTCGCCGCTGTGTGATTATAAAACGTCTCCTGTGGTTCTGTCATCATCACGTTGTTACCTCTGTATCGTACTGAAGTACAGCAGCTGAGTAACGTTACCTTTCGCCACAGGTTCAAGTTTGAAGCGTTAAGTGTCTCTCCACTGTCACAGTCAGACACTTTGTTCATCGATTTGGTTTTTTTATTCATCTCAAGTGACACAACAGTTCATCTGGTGTCTTTATGAGACAGTGTCTGCTGGTAGCTCACTGACAGAGTGACTGATGGTTGTCGCTGTTTTATTAGTGGATGCAAATAGAAAAGCTGTAGTAGTGTTTCATCTCATTTGACACAGACACCAACAGAAAAGCTCTGCATGGATTCATTTTGCCTCCTCTGATTCAAACTGAAATGGACTGAAGCTCAATCTGCAGGATTCTTGTTCCACAGATCAACTTCTGATTGAAATGTTGAGTCTTTGGTGGGATTTGAACCTCACTTTAATGCTCAGTCCCTCCAGGATGTCACAACAATTAATGCAAATTCAGCCAATCCCTGTGAATTCTGTGTCGCCTTGTAATTTAATCAATCAATTTCAATCAATTTTATTTATAAAGCCCAATATCACAAATCACAATTTGCCTCACAGGGCTTTACAGCATACGACATCCCTCTGTCCTTATGACCCTCACAGCTGATCAGGAAAAACTCCCCCAAAAACCCTTTAACGGGGAAAAAACGGTAGAAACCTCAGGAAGAGCAACTGAGGAGGGATCCCTCTTCCAGGACGGACAGACGTGCAATAGATGCCGTACAGAACAGATCAGCATGATAAATTAACAGTAATCCACATGACACAATGAGACAGAGAGAGAGAGAGAGAGAGAGAGAGAGAGAGAGAGATGCAGGTAATGACAGTATCTTACAACAACATTAATGAAAGTAATAATATTATAGTTATAGTTCTGGCTACTGCGGTACAATATGTTGAAAGTATGTATTAATATCTGGCAGTATACATGTGTGACAATAGTCATATGTGTATAATAACAGTAGAAGTATGACTAATGACTAATGATGGCAGCAGCAGCAGGAGGCATCTGGCAGGACCACGGCAGCAGCACAACCACACACGTCACGCTGTCCAGGCACCGCTGTGATATGAGTTAATCTGAGAGACAGTGGAGCACAAAGGCCCGGAGAAGAAGCTGAGTTAGTGACATCCAGAATGGCCGAGTTAGCAAGATGCAGGAATAGAGAGAGAGAGAGAGAGAGAGAGAGAGAGAAGGAGAGAAGGTGCCCGGTGTATTATAGGGGGGTCCTCCGGCAGACTAGGCCTAAGTCAGCCTAACTAGGGGCTGGTACAGGACAAGCCTGAGCCAGCCCTAACTATAAGCTTTATCAAAGAGGAAAGTCTTAAGTCTAGTCTTAAATGTGGAGACGGTGTCTGCCTCCCGGACCGTAACAGGAAGATGATTCCACAGGAGAGGAGCCTGATAGCTGAAGGCTCTGGCTCCTGATCTACTTTTGGAGACTTTAGGGACCACGAGTAACCCTGCGTTCTCAGAGCGCAGTGTTCTGGTGGGATAATATGGCACTATGAGCTCTCTAAGATATGACGGAGCTTGACCATTTAGAGCTTTATAAGTTAACAGTAGGATTTTAAATTCAATTCTGGATTTTACATGGAGCCAGTGCAGAGAAGCTAAAACAGGAGAAATATGATCTTGTTTCTTAGTTCCTGTTAGTACACGTGCTGCTGCATTCTGAATTAGCTGGAGAGTTTTTAAGGACTTACTAGAGCTACCTGATAACAGAGAGTTACAGTAATCCAGCCTTGAGGTAACAAAAGCGTGGACCAATTTTTCTGCATCTTTTCGGGTCAGGATAGGCCTAATTTTCACAATATTACGCAGATGAAAAAATGCAGTCCGTGAGGTTTGTTTTAAATGAGAATTAAAAGACAAATCTTGATCAAATGTTACTCCGAGGTTTCTTACGGTAGTGCTAGAGGCCAGAGCAATGCCATCTAGAGAAACTATGTCATCAGATAAAGAGTCTCTGAGTTGTTTGGGGCCAAGAACAATAACTTCAGTTTTGTCTGAATTTAACATCAGGAAATTGGTGCTCATCCAAGTTTTTATGTCTTTAAGGCAGTTATGGAGTTTAGTTAATTGATTGCTTTCTTCTGGCTTCATTGATAAATACAACTGAGTATCATCCGCATAACAATGGAAATTTATAGAGTGATTTCTAATGATGTTACCTAAAGGAAGCATATATAGAGTAAATAGGATTGGTCCGAGCACAGAACTCATGGAACTCCAAAACAAACTTTAGTACGTAAGGATGGTTCATTGCGAACGCCAACAAATTGAAAACGATCAGATAAATAAGATTTAAACCAGCTTAGTGCTGAACCTTTTAAGCCAATTAAGTGATCCAGTCTCTGCAGCAGAATTTGATGGTCAATTGTGTCAAACGCCGCACTAAGATCTAATAAAACAAGTACAGAGACGAGTCCTTTGTCTGAAGCAATCAGAAGGTCAATTGTAATTTTAACTAGTGCTGTCTCAGTGCTATGATGCACTCTAAATCCTGACTGAAATTCCTCAAATAAATTATTATCCTGGAGAAAATCACACAGCTGCTCTGCGACTACTTTCTCAAGGATCTTTGACATAAAGGGAAGATTAGATATTGGTCTATAGTTGGCTAACACCTCTGGATCCAGGGTGGGCTTTTTTAGTAGAGGTTTAATTACAGCTACCTTAAAAGACTGTGGTACATAGCCTGTTAATAAGGATATATTGATCATATCTAATATATGAGTGTTAACAAAAGGAAAGACCTCCTTAAGTAGCCTAGTTGGGATGGGGTCTAAGAGACACGTTGATGATTTGGATGAAGAAATCACTGCAGTCAATTCTTGAAGGGAAATTGGGGAGAAGCAATCTAAATATATATTAGATTTTACAGCTGTGTTTGAGGTTAGATAGGTACTATCTGAGGACAGGAGGTCATGAATTTTGCCTCTAATAGTTAGAATTTTGTCATTAAAAAAGCTCATAAAATCATTACTGCTAAGGGCTAAAGGAATACAAGGCTCAATAGAGCTCTGACTCTCAGTCAGCCTGGCTACAGTGCTGAAAAGAAACCTGGGGTTGTTCTTATTGTCTTCTATTAGAGCTGAGTAATAGTTTGCTCTGGCATTGCGGAGGCCCCTCTTATAAGTTTTGAGACTGTCTGTCCAGATTAAACGAGATTCTTCCAGTTTGGTTAATCGCCAATTCCTTTCAAATTTTCGCGATATTTGTTTTAACTTACGGGTTTGACAGTTATACCAAGGAGCGAACTTTCTTTGCTTTTTTAACTTCTTTTTAAGAGGAGCTACAGAGTCGGCGTTGTTAAGAGCGAGCCTACGGTGCTATCAACAAAATGATCAATTCGGGAGAGGTTAAAGTCGGCACAGGAAACCTCTGTTACTGAAGGTATTGGTATTGAATTTAACGACGAAGTAATCTTTTCCTTAAGTTTTGCGACAGCACTATCTGATAAACATCTAGTATAGTAACTGTTGCTGAGTGGCGTGTAATCGAGTAAAAAGAAATCAAAAGTAATCAGATAATGATCCGATAGCGAGGGATTCTGTGCAAAGACTTTTAGGTTATCAATTTCAATTCCATACGTCAGAACTAGATCGAGGGTATGGTTAAAACAGTGAGTGGGTTCATGTACACCCTGACTGAAGCCAATGGAGTCTAATAATGAGATAAACGCGTAGCCAGGAGTCATTATCAACGTCAACATGAATGTTAAAATCGCCTACAATAATAACTTTATCTGATTTAAGAACTAAACTGGATAAAAACTCTGAGAATTCAGATACAAATTCAGAATACGGGCCAGGAGCACGGTACACTATAACAAATAAAAGTGGCTGCGAGGTTTTCCAGGTCGGATGTAAAAGACTAAGAACGAGGCTTTCAAATGAATTATAATCTAGTTTAGGTTTAGGGCTGATTAACAGGCTAGAGTTAAAAATGGCTGCAACTCCCCCTCCTCGGCCGCTGCCTCGAGGAATGTGGGTATTATTATGACTGGGAGGAGTGGACTCATTTAGACTGACATATTCATCTGGACACAGCCAGGTTTCAGTGAGACTGAGTAAATCAGTATGATTATCTGATGTTAATTCGTTTACTAACACTGCTTTAGACGATAGAGACCTGATATTTAACAGTCCGCATTTAATTCTCCTGTTTTGTCTTTCTGTCACAGAAGAGGTTTTAATTTTTATGAGTCCGATCACCACAACTTTATCACAAATGTGACGATTTAAACGGTGATTTAAACGGTGAAATCTCTTTTCATTGCAGAGCTGCGTGCAGCGAATCCATGAACTCAGCCTCTGATATCACGAGGCTGCTGCTGCAGGACCGCAGCTCTGTGCCTGGGACAGGGCTAACTGTTAGCATCACACAACTAACGTTACCCAGCGGTTATTAGTTCAGACCAAAGATTGGCGGCAAGATGAAACCGTTTGAGAACATTGCAGAGAGGTGTGAACTGGCCGGTCTGAGCTGGACTCAAGCCGGCTGATGGTGTCACCTGACACTCAGCTGGTCAAATGGCCGGCGGCTGGTTTTAAAGCACATCACCTGTTTCAGAACAAAAGAGTTGTTGACTAGAGATGATACGCCGTCTCATGGCGGTCACTTCCTGTCAGCGTTACAGATCAGAAGCACAGAGAGTTGTTGACTAGAGATGATACGCCGTCTCATGGTGGTCACTTCCTGTCGACGTTACAGATCAGAAGCACAGAGAGTTGTTGACTAGAGATGATACGCCGTCTCATGGTGGTCACTTCCTGTCAGCGTTACAGATCAGAAGCACAGAGAGTTGTTGACTAGAGATGATACGCCGTCTCATGGTGGTCACTTCCTGTCGACGTTACAGATCAGAAGCACAGAGAGTTGTTGACTAGAGATGATACGCCGTCTCATGGCGGTCACTTCCTGTCAGCGTTACAGATCAGAAGCACAGAGAGTTGTTGACTAGAGATGATACGCCGTCTCATGGTGGTCACTTCCTGTCAGCGTTACAGATCAGAAGCACAGAGAGTTGTTGACTAGAGATGATACGCCGTCTCATGGTGGTCACTTCCTGTCAGCGTTACAGATCAGAAGCACAGAGAGGTGTTGACTAGAGATGATACGCCGTCTCATGGTGGTCACTTCCTGTCAGCGTTACAGATCAGAAGCACAGAGAGTTGTTGACTAGAGATGATACGCCGTCTCATGGCGGTCACTTCCTGTCAGCGTTACAGATCAGAAGCACAGAGAGTTGTTGACTAGAGATGATACGCCGTCTCATGGTGGTCACTTCCTGTCAGCGTTACAGATCAGAAGCACAGAGAGTTGTTGACTAGAGATGATACGCCGTCTCATGGTGGTCACTTCCTGTCAGCGTTACAGATCAGAAGCACAGAGAGTTGTTGACTAGAGATGATACGCCGTCTCATGGCGGTCACTTCCTGTCAGCGTTACAGATCAGAAGCACAGAGAGTTGTTGACTAGAGATGATACGCCGTCTCATGGTGGTCACTTCCTGTCAGCGTTACAGATCAGAAGCGCAGAGAGGTGTTGACTAGAGATGATACGCCGTCTCATGGCGGTCACTTCCTGTCGACGTTACAGATCAGAAGCACAGAGAGTCGTTGACTAGAGATGATACGCCGTCTCATGGTGGTCACTTCCTGTCAGCGTTACAGATCAGAAGCACAGAGAGGTGTTGACTAGAGATGATACGCCGTCTCATGGCGGTCACTTCCTGTCAACGTTACAGATCAGAAGCACAGAGAGTCGTTGACTAGAGATGATACGCCGTCTCATGGCGGTCACTTCCTGTCAACGTTACAGATCAGAAGCACAGAGAGTCGTTGACTAGAGATGATACGCCGTCTCATGGTGGTCACTTCCTGTCAGCGTTACAGATCAGAAGCACAGAGAGTCGCTGACTAGAGATGATACGCCGTCTCATGGCGGTCACTTCCTGTCAACGTTACAGATCAGAAGCACAGAGAGTCGTTGACTAGAGATGATACGCCGTCTCATGGTGGTCACTTCCTGTCAACGTTACAGATCAGAAGCACAGAGAGTCGTTGACTAGAGATGATACGCCGTCTCATGGCGGTCACTTCCTGTCAGCGTTACAGATCAGAAGCACAGAGAGTCGTTGACTAGAGATGATACGCCGTCTCATGGTGGTCACTTCCTGTCAGCGTTACAGATCAGAAGCACAGAGAGTTGTTGACTAGAGATGATACGCCGTCTCATGGTGGTCAGCATGACCTGGGGCGGTTTACAGCCGAGTGTGAAGTGGTTGAGTTGAGAGTCAGCACCTCCAAGTCTGAGGTTATGGTTCTCTGCCAGAAACTGGTGGATTGAGTTGGGAGTGAGTTACTGCCTCAAGCTAGGGAGTTCAAGTATCTCGGGGTGTTAATGGGATGGATCGGCGGTTTGGAGTGGCGTCTGCAGTGATGTGAGCGCTGTGTCTGACTGTCACAGCTCAGAGGGAGCTGAGCCAGAAGGCAAAGCTTTCCATTTCCCGGTCCATCTGCGTCCCAACCCTCACCTATGGTCATGAGCTCTGGGTAGTGACTGAAAGAATGAGGTCACAGATACAAGCGTCTGAAATGAGTTTCCTCTGTAGGGTGTCTGGGCTCAGCCTTAGAGATAGGGGGAGGAGTCAGACATCTGGAGGGAGCTCGGAGTAGAGCCGCTGCTCCTTCATGTGAAAAGGGGTCAGTTGAGGTGTCTCTGTTTGATCAGGATCCTCCTGTGCGCCTCCTGTTGGACAGCAGCTAACAGTAACACCATGTTGCATAACGTGAGCAAATCATCGACATTCAAAAATTCTTAAAAACTTTATCGCCAACTGAACACTGAGATTCGTCCGCCATGTTTCTGCATATATGACATCAAGTTGTGGACTCGTGGAAAATTTTTGCAGACGTTCTTACTTGCGGGAACGTTGACGTGAATTTTGGGTTGGAAACTAATTTTTGTGATTATTCTAATGAGACACGAATGCATGGATAGACTGAAAAAACAAACAGACTGTAACTCACAGATAACTGACTGAATCCATGGCAACATTATACTTCCTGTTTATATCCCCCAAAGCATTTTGGGAACTGTAGTTCCAAAGCACAGAGCATGATTATCTCTTAAAGTGAGATAAAGAAGAAGAACATGAGTGACACGGTCCATTAAGAAGTGTTTCCTCTTGTAGCGGTCCCACAGTGTCCGTCTTTCCTTCGTCACATTAATAATCCTGTATCTGTCTTCGTGTCCGTCTCCCAGGGCTCTAAACGGACTTTGAGATCCAACGAGTACCTTCTTCCTCCGGACGGCCTGATGGAGACAGACCTGGAGCTCACCTTCTCACTGCAGGTCACACATTTAATCATCCCTTCGACACACACTCATAATACTGTGACAGAAAATCTTCTGTTGGTGGATGCTCCTGCTCCCCAGAGGATGAATCCATGTCCCTCTGTTTCTCAGTATCCTCATTTCCTGAAGCGAGATGTGAATCGTCTGCATGTGATGCTGCAGAGGAGGAAGAGGTACAAGAACCGAACCATCCTGGGCTACAAAACGCTCGCAGTGGGAGTCATCAACATGGCGGAGGTACGACAGGGAGCAGTGTGTCGACACTGTGGTCCTGAAACTCAGTTCATCATTCATGTTCCCCGCAGGATGAACCGAAGCAACTCTGATGGTCCTCTGACTGATCTGGCGCCATCATCAGGTCGAGGCTGAGGAGTCAGGAGCAAGGAGCTGAGAGAGGCAGGAAGGGAGGACAGGGGAGAGGAGGGAGGAGTAGAAGGAGAGAGGAGAGATGTTAAGGAGTCAGGAGCAAGGAGCTGAATAAAGAAGGGAGGAGAAAGGGGAGGAGCTGAGGAGTCAGGAACAGTTTCATTGAACACATTAAAACACGTGAACGCACCAGTTCAGGGAAACTCACCTTGTTTTGCTCGGGGGCCACTTCTGCAGAACAGCAGGAGGTCAGGGGCCAATCAGGAGCCCTGTACATGTACGCAGGGCCGTATCCAGGATGTGAGGACACTTGGGGCTGAGCCTGGATGTCTGTCAGGGGCCCGTAGGATCATCCACTGGCTCTGATTTGATGTTTTTTTTTATGCACTCTGCACAACTTTAACAGAGACACACTGTGGTGATTTTAAACTTCAGGATGAATCAAACATGAAATGACTGATTTCTTTCTTCAGACAGTGACAGTATCGCCTCTCTGCTGGTGCGTGGGCGGATGTCTGTGTGTGTGTGTGTGTGTGTCTCGTCCCAGGTGATGCAGCATCCGACAGACGGAGCCCACATCCTCGGTCTCCATAGCAACCTGAAGGATGCTTCTGTACGTGCGGCGGAGCTGAGCGTCCATTCTCTCACCAGCCAGCCAATCGAGCAGGAGGACACAAGCGGTCACCATGGCAACAAGACCAAGGCCTCGGGTGAGGAGAACAGTGGAGCTGACCTTCAGTCTGTCTGACAGCATCAGGTGCTCGTTAAAGACCGGTCCCCGATTGGTCGGGAGCAGAGTACATATGAGCTTCTCGATGTTTTTTAACAAACGGCCTCGCTGCACCCCTCAAAGCAAATCATCATCATCATCATCATCATCATCATCACAGCTCAGTCAGAACAGGAGCTTCAGTCCTGATCAGAGTCCGTTCATAATGACCGTCTGTCCACCAGATCCAGTGTTAGTGTTTGTTGATTCAAGCTGAGGCTGCAGGAACATTTCTCACACGTGATAATCTAATGTGCAGAGGAGAGTCGGTGTGAACGCTCTTCATCATCACCAGAGAGAAACTAACAGTGTTGGAAGAAGCATTCAGATCCTTCACTACAGTAAAAGTACTAATACCACACTGTGACAAGACGGCAGTGACGTGGGGGAGAAGGAGAGGTACTGAACTTGTACTGAAGGAATTTTATTTAACCTTTATTTAACCAGGAAGTACCACTGAGATTGAAAAGTAGAGATCCAGCTGAGGCAGCAGCCAATCAGAACACATTTAAAATGCAATAAATACAACACGTAATACAAAAAGCCACAATAAAACAACAACAGTTCAAACATAGTGGCCTCTAAAGAAAAGCAAGCCCATGTCTCTGTTCTTTATGATGCCCTTAAATTCATCAGTGGATTGAAGTGTTTCTGATTTTAGATCTTTTTGTAGATTGTTTCATGCTCACAGTGCAGAGTAGGAAAAAGTTCTAGTGAAACCCAGGGTACGTTAAAAAGCAGCCATGCAGAGGAGCGTAGCAGGAAACTACCCGAGCTGACTCACAGCAGGGTTCAAAGGTCGGCTGGAAATTTGACCAGTATTGCTTTATGGATAAAAATATACCAGTGCTGCTGTCTGTGAGTGGTCAGTGATGTCCAACACACCAAATCATACAGGATGCAGTGATGACTGAGTCATTTTGCAGTTTTAATAAAACGTAGAGATGCATGGTGCACTGGATCAAGGCTACGTAAAATGGAGGAGGTTGCGTTCATGTACAATACGTCACAGTAATCAGTAACAGACAGAAAAGTTGCTTGCACGTTTTTTCTCAGCACTGAAAGTAAAACGAGACTGATTTCTAAAATAAAAGCCAATCTTCACTTTAAGCGTCGTGCCTACAGCAGCAGTATGTACATGAAATGGAAGCTTGTCATCTATCCGTATACTGTGGTACTTGTACGCGGACACTCCTTCCATGGATTTACCATCAGATGTGAAGATACTAAGATCATCCAGCAACTGAGTGAGCTTTTGAGAAGACCATAAAACTCTGAGCATTTATAATGTTGAACTCAGCAGAGCAGTTTGTAATGACTGAAATACAGTCTGAAGCTCCTGCATCATGGAGGGCACGTGCGTGTAAATGACAGTGTCGTCCGCATATAAATGTATTTTACTATTTTACTACTATTTTAATACTTGTGTGAACGTACTTAGTCGGCACACCTCCCACCACTGGAGACTAAACACTGCAGTTTTTCATCCTCCAGTTAAAATAAACTTCAGATTACTTCAGTGAGAGTTGTTGTGTATCTACAGTTTGTGTGTTTGTGGGACAGATCGCTCTCCTGACATGGAAAACTACTGGGAGGACGATGACGACAGCTTCTCCTCCGAACAGGAAGGAAGTGATGACGCGGTTCCTCCTCAGGTGAGCCTACCTGTCAGCTGACACAGCACAGAAACAATGGCTGCGATCCATTCTGTAAGCCAACAGGCACAATGGCAGGGCCTGGAGCAAAGAAATGGAATGCAGCCATCAGTGTTTTTGCTACTGAAAACTTCCATAATAATAATAATACATTTTATTTATAAAGTGCTTTTCATGGTTCTCACAGACACTTTACATTAGTTAAAAACAATCAGAGAATAGAATACAGTAAAAACAGAAAAGTCTGTTAGCTTACTTTCAATATGTGGATTCACTAAAAACTGATCCTTTAAATCATCTTAAAATGAGCTAAACGCTAACGTTAAATCATCTCAATTTAAGCTAACTGCTAACATTAAATCTGCTTAATTTGAGTTTAACGCCAACATTAGCATTCACCTGAAAGCTTGGCTCAGGTTTAATCAGTCTCTGCACTTGGCTAATATATGTTAGCATACAAAGTGTCGCAGGAAACATTAGCATTGTAACATGCAGGCCTATGTACAGTTAGTATGGTAATATGCTAATGTTTAGCATATCATGAAACTGCAATAAAGTGAAGAAATGGAAATATGACTCGCTGCTAGACTTTGTGCTTTATGCTAATGCTAACGTTATCATGTTAGCATACTAACATTAAAGTCCACAAGAAAACACAATGACATTATGAATGTTACAATTGATATTTAAATGTTGATAGGTTATATGCATGTTAGCATGGTTCTATGCTAACATTTGATGAGTAACGTTTAGATATGTAGCCTAATCTTTTAGCATGCAACAGTTAGCATTCAGTAGCCAACATGTATTATTACATTTGTTTATGTGATAACATCGACATACTAACAACATACATCATTAGCATGCTACATTAGCATTCAGCTGAAACGATAACATAGAAGTGTTTAATTTGACCTGTTGGTGGCGCTGGATCAAAAGTCAAAGGATCATCAGTGTTGTGATTCATCCTCTGAGGATCATGAGTTCATGAACCAGAGAGAACGACAATATTTCATAGCAGTTATCAAGAAGTGACACTTTATCACTTCAAACTGAACATCTTTAACGACGACGTGACATTTCCTCTGTTTGTTTCTCAGGACATGTTTGATGATGATGATGATGTTCAAGGAAAGACGAAGAAGTCTCGCAGGAAAATGATCCGAACAGCCTCCCTGACTCAGGTGAGGACCAATCGGAGTCCGCCACAGAACATCGCCTGTATCTTATGTCACGTTTTGTAGTTGCAGCATTTTAAAGTAGCGTGTCAGTGAAATATTGTTAATGTGTTATTAAACCCCTCTCTTCAGAATGTTTTTACTTATTGAGAATCGCTTTTAAAAAAGAGTTTCAGTACACACTGTTCACGTGTTGCAGACCTCAAATGTTCTCTGTAACTGCAGGTGCAGGTGAAATGTTCTCAACTCTCCTCTCAGTTAGAAAGATAAATATATAATAGGATAAGGCACTTTGATCAGATGAAGAAACTGTGTCTCACTTTGCTTCTTTTCTCTGTCGCTCAGCAGCCGAACTTTAAACAGAAGTTTGTGGCTCTGCTGAAAAGATTCAAAGTCTCTGATGAGGTTCGTACTCGACGCTGCGTCATCGTCTTTGTTCACGAGAAATCCATCTCATCACTCCACCGGTAGATTCATCTCTGTCACTCTGTGTAAACGCTGCAGGTTCTGGACTCAGATCCGGTGGGTCAGAGTCAGGAGGCCGAGGAGGACCTAGACCTGCTCTACGACAGCCTGGAGGTTTACAACCCGAGTGACAGCGGCCCGGAGCTGGACGACAACGACAGCATCATCAGCACGCCCAAACCCAAACTCAGGTCAGACTGTGGACACGCGCCTCAGCTGTCCTATGCATTTACATTTCATATAATAAACTAATAACAGTCTAATTAGCTAATGAGAGCTAATAATCCATTTCAGTAAGTTAAAAAATAGTCACCCGCAGACGCCATAATGGTGGACGTGATCAACACACTGTCTTTGGTTTACCTGTACCCACTGCTTGATGATCCAGGTGCTTCGGTTGGTTTAAGAGTTGAGTGATTTGCAGGATTTATGGAGAGCTGCAGGATGACGCTATAAACGACTGTCGCATTAGAACGAAATCAGAAATACCCAAACCAACATTCCCCAAATCAACAGGCCTTCACATACATATATATTTATACACACACAACAACCCTGTCACCCTCTCAGGGTGGTATCTGTATCTGTGCCATCCTCAAGCTCGGGTCCTCTACCACAGGCCTGGGAGTTTGAGGGTGTTCCTGCTGTTCCTAGGACTGGCTGCACTCTTCTGGACTGAGGCTTCAGATTTTGTTCCAGGAATCTGCCGGAGCCAGTCTGTCAGTTTGGGGGTCACTGCCCCGAGTGCTCCTACTACTACGGGGGTCAGCTTTGACCTTGAGTTTGACAGCCCTGCTTTACACTCTTTCAGTTCTGCACACAATCTGACCAATATTTGATGAAAGTAGCCTCAAAACTGAACGAACACATGAAGAAAAAAGATATCTGTTAGCTCCCGATTTGATCTGATGATTTAACATCCTGCAGTAATTGCTTCAGTCAGTGTTTGATATGACTTTTCCCTAATCGTCCACTGGAGACATTTTTCAACCGAGGATAAACGTGCGACTTCCTCTGCTTTTCAAAATAAGAAAACAAGGTCGTAACAGTAGAAACAAAATACACGTGGAAACATGATTCATTGGATTATATTCACAGGAAGTATAAAACTGTGTTGGGAACCCCCCCCCCCTCCACTGGGGGTGGATGAGGGGCCCACTTTTGAAATTGTTGTCCCCCTGCCTGTATTCACTGACGGCTGTCTTGCAGTTGATGCTTATCTGATCAGCTGAAATTGCATGTTGTCCCCGTGCAGACGGTTGTGTTTGTGGTATCTGACCAACAGGCCTTTCTTCGAGGGAATCTCTCAGTCCAGCTCTCAGACTGAGATCGGGAGTCTCAACAGTCAGAGGGGCCAACAGAAACAACAGACTGCAGCCGTGAGTCCAGCTGATACACAGTGTACTCCACTGAACACCAACACCATGGTGATATTTACACAACACATATTTGTGATCATTAATGAGTTCACACAGCGAGCTTTTTCCTGTTGAAAAGACATTAAAAAAACTGACTAGAAAGACGCTCAGAGAAGGTACAAAAGTCAAAGTTTTTTTTCACCAACTGCTTGAAGACATTGATTGAACCTTCACATTAAGACTGTATTTCACTGGATTTGCAGTATTGAGTTTCAGCTGAGAAATTAGATGTGATTTCTTAGTTAGGCTCCAAAATGATGACAGACTTTTTATGCACACTGTAGAGGATCAAAAATCTCTTTTGAACCTTTTCTAAACATCTTTTCACCTTCACTGATTTCTAAACATCTTTTAAACCTCAAAATACTCGCTGTTATATATAAAATTGTTAAAGTGGTTCTGGCTTTATACACGATCAGCCCACACATTCACACCACTGACAGGTGAAGTGAATAACACTGATCATGTTCTGTTGGGAAAACTTGGTTCTGGCATTCATGTGGATGCTACTTGACGTGCTCCACCATTGATGACCAAGTAAACCCCCTCATGGCAACAGCACTTGTATGATGGCAGTGCCCCCCCAGCAGGACAATGCACCATGCCACAAAGAGCTCAAGGCATTAACTTGGCCCCTTAAATACCCCAGATCCCAACCTGATCAAACATCTGAGGGACGTGCTGGTACCCCAGAGGTACCCCCGATCCAAGGTGGGTGCTCCTTGGACCTGACTTGGCTCTGACCTGTCAAGGCATGGACGCAGGACTTCTGGAGGATGTCCTTTGGTGTCTGGCACCAGGGCGTTACTTTCAGATCTTTTGAGTCCCGTGGGTTGTGAGGTGAGGTACCAGCACGTCCCACAGATGTTTGATCAGACTGGGATCTGGGGAGTTTGGAGGCCAGGTCGACACCTTGAGCTCTTTGTCATGTTCCTTGGACCATTCCTGAGCAGTTTTTGTGATGTGGCAATGCGCATCGTCCTGTTGGGGGGGGGGGCAGCTACCAGGGGAGTACCTGGTCTGCACTGGTGTTTAAGTGGGTGGAGTTATTTTGTGTTACTTTTCCATGAATGATGTCAAATGACTCTGAAACTGAAAATGTCCTGAAAGCTTCTTGTTGGCAGCACACAGACTATACAGATCCATATTTATGACATTTTATATTAAACATTAAATACGTTTTAATTACAACTTCCTGTAGACGTCATTTCACCCAACAGAGCGTTATGAGTTTGGAGAAACATCTTCACAATAATTAGTGTCATCTCTCTTTTAACCAACAACTAAATGATCAAAACAATTAAACTAAGTTGTAATTCTGACACGCTGATGCTGTGACCGCATTGAAAAGAAGGTGAACAGAGGTCTCAGACGATCAGACCGAACATCACCCTGAAGTATCCGCTGACACCCCGGTTGGTGCTCAGCAGGCAGACGTTCGTTGTTATCTTTGTGTATTTTAGTGATGTGACCTGTTGGGAGGATGTGATGTAATAACAACCTTCAGTCCGTCTGTCTCATGCTGTAGGTGAAGTGAAGTCTGTGGAGTCAGACAGCCGCTGTACTGTCCTCTGCTGCCCCCTGCAGGTCACTCTGTGTCACTGCTCTGTTCTTACCAACAGGCTGCAGAGCGTCTGTCTCCAGAGTGTCCGCGATTCCCCGACGAGTCCAGAGGAGACGAGGCCGGCGCCGGGGTGAGTGTGGATCCCTGTACTCCCTCACCAACATCACGTGTTCCCCGGCTCCTTACCTTAACCTGAACCCAAGTCTAACGTGAACCTTAAAGCCAAGTCTTTAATTTACCTTCAGACGGGTCTTTGAAGACGTGATACCGGCCAGAATGTCCCCACTTTACACAAATGTCCTCACTCTGTTTCGGTCCTCACAATGCAGCAATTACAAGTACACACATTCACACACTTCTTCATCTTCTCTCCACAGGAAGTTGAGGATGATGTTGTCATGGGAACAGATGCAGGCCCGGCTGCCAAACTCTGTAAAACTGAGTCCCAAACACAGGTGTCACCAAGGTACACACACACACACACACACACACACACACACACACACACAAGCTTGCTACCCATCTTTACACTTCCTTTAGGTTTTTACACAGAACCAAACGACGGCTGCGTCATGTGGCTCCAGAGTGTGATGTCAGACAGCATGATGACTTCACAGAGTGAAAAGAGGCGTGACATGTAACACAACAGCATCAGCCTCTAGTGTGACATATAACATACGTGTCAGCAGCTCTTTATTAACAATAACAATGACATCACATGTCAATAACAATCATTTAGCGTCCCTGTTATATGGCGGCTGATCTCGTCCTCTGCTCGGAGGGTAAGGAGCTCCTGTTAGCTGCTAACTGCTAACAGCTGCTGTTCTTCTTTGAGTTAGCTGCTAACTGCTAACAGCTGCTGTTCTTCTTTGAGTTAGCTGCTAACTGCTAACAGATACTTTTTAAATCTCCCGCTGTGGGTTGCACATATGACATGCAGTCATACTCCCAGCGTTCGGTCAGGGCCAATCAGCTCAAAGAACCAGAGAGAGGAAGAAGATGATTGTCAGGAGGAAGATCTGGTCAAACATTTATCCGTGTGCTCTCCCGGCAGTAAGACAGGAGGTCAGGTGTCTCGCCATCCTTGGAGCGCCTCCATGAAGGACAGACAGAACTCAAGAGGGACTGACAGAACCAGCAGCGTCGACAGTGAGACGTCGTCTGACTACAGGATACCTCCTCCACAGGTGAGACACACAGACAAGTCATCTGGCAAAGTTGTGCTGACTCTCTGGCTTTTGCTCGCAATGCAGGCTGCACGCCCACATTTTCGTATTCCCCGCCACCCATGCCGCCAGAGTATAGAAGTGGATCAGGAGACCTGCCCCTGCTCTCTCAAACTCAGACCAAACTGTGTGACTCATGTGACTGCATTGCTGCCTACTTCTCTCCTAAAATATTATTAGAAACTTATTTTAGTGTCCTGTTCAGCTGTAATAGCAAGAGTTTCTGAGCAGGAAGTGGGCGCCATACTGCTTCCTGCACAGTGAAAATGGAGGCTGAATAGACTGAGATCAAACTGAGCAGCGCTGATCAAACATAAAACCAAGATTGTGTTGCTGTGTTAAGTATTTCCTCCCCCCAGATGTGTCCAGAGACATGTTTCATCTGTTTAAATGTAAGAGATTGAGATTGTTTGTTACCTCGTCACCCACCAGCGGGAGCGTTTACTGGTCCTGTGTGGTGCAATGCATTCTGGTAGTTGTAGGTTTTCTGCCTCTTTGTTAAAAGCAGATGTCACAGTACTTCTTCTCTGGTCATGTTGCACCAGTTTCCAAAGTATTTGTGTCTTTACAGCAGTGAAATATTTCTTTATATGATGTCAGAGTGCAGCTTCCTGTGACATCAGCATATCAGGACTATCAACACGCCAAACATGTTTCTGTTAGTAGTCATCACTTAAACTGTCTGCACCAGCGCCAGTGATACTGAATGTGTCATCTAACATTGTTACTCAGCTGTTTTATATTTTCTTTTGACTTGAACGGACGTGCACGAGCGAGAAAACAGACCTTGTTACAGTCTGTAAATCGTTTCCTTCCCTTTCCTTGCCCCACACTGATGCAAAAATACATTTGTCAGTAATTATCTTAGTTGCACATTACTGCAGTGATGAAATAAATCCATGTCGTAATCATTTTACATTTAAAGACAAGTACTTAAGTCAAAATCCTGAGTCACCAGTTGAAGGCAGTTCATGTACATTTTACAGCGATGTTTTAAAGTTGAGGTGCAGAACTTTCTGATCTGGTATCTGACACATATGGAATATTATTTCAGTAATTTTTTTTTTTTAGAAAAATGAGTCCTTAGATTAGTTGACTAACGTAAAAAATAATTGTTACATTAATCAATAAAAAATAATCCTTAAGTGCAGCCCTACTGACCTGTACTGACTTGTACTGACCTGTACTGACGTGTACTGATGTGTACTGACCTGTACTGACGTGTACTGACCCGTACTGACTTGTACTGACCTGTACTGACGTGTACTGACCTGTACTGACGTGTACTGACGTGTACTGACCTGTACTGACGTGTACTGACATGTACTGACGTGTACTGACGTGTACTCACACTGAGGTTCCAATGTTTGTTTTCAGGTTGCCAGGAAGTCGGTCCTGGATCAGCTGAACCACATCCTGTTCTCTGATGATCAGATTCCTGATTCCATCATCCTGATCAACACCACAGACTGGCAGGGACAGGTCTGTCCGTCTGTCCGTCTGTCCATCAGTCTTAAAGAGACAGCAGTTTGTTTCTGTCCCTCTCTCCGATGTAAAATTTGCTGATTGACCAACCAGAGTTTGTTGATCACTTCTGCTCTCCTGGTTGGTCGCCGGTTGCACCAACAGGGCTTCAACCTGGTGTGAAGATAAGTCGGTCGTAACTTGGCGTCTGACCTCAGAGTTACGCTGGTTGCACCATCTCGGCTTAAACCTTCTTCTCGCTCAGTCCAGGTGTAAATCCTCCGCCTCGTCACTAGCAGGTGTGAAATCAGAATCTCATCTGCGTCTATAAATCAGCAGCCTGATACACAAGAAACGCTGAACAGCACCCTGCGTTACCTTTCCTACAGTCTCCTTTTTATCTCGCTAACATACAAACATAAACACGTCTTGTCTTCACCTCAGCTTGTTGAACCAGCGTCCAAACAACGTACAAAAGTGCACCGCTAATGTCCGTTAAAGGGTAGGACAGTGAGCTATGTAGCCGGTCAGCAGCAGCACGTGAAGCAGCTGAATATAAACTTACTTCGATCCGTTCAGACGCTGGTGTGGTCGTCACTCTTTAATACCACTAGTAACGACACGCTGTCACTCCCCGAGTCTTAAACTGCAGGTTTGTTCACTTTTCTCATGTGAAGCTCCACCCACCAGCTGCTGTCACTCAAACCCAGACCCGCCTCTCGTGTACAGCTCTGTATACCTGAACATCTCTTTCTTTTATAAAGATTATTTTTCAGCTTTTTTTTTTAGACAGGACAGACTTTAGTGTGACGGGGAGGACACACAGCAAAGGGCTGCAGGTTGGAATCGAACCCACACGCCCTGCAGCAAGGACAACACCTTTGTTCGACCCATCCTTGTGAAAACTTTTATCTTAAAAATACCTCAAAGATATTTCTTCAAATTTGGCACAAACGTCCACCTAGACTCAACAATGACCTGATTGGATTTTAGTGGTCAAAGGTCACCGGGACCCTGTCTGTCTCATTCTGGTTAAAGTGGTATCTCAAGAAGGCCTTGAGGAAATTTACTCAAATTTGGCACAAACGTCCACTTGGATTGAGGAATAAACTAATTAGAATTTTGTGGTTGAAGGTCAAAGGTCAGTGTGACCTCACAAAGCCTGTTTTTGTCCAAAATTGAAGAATTCATTCACTAATTCTGACCAAACTTGACACAAATGTCTAACAGCATAAGATCATGAATGTCAAAAGGTCAAAGGTCAGCTTGACTGTGACATCATCATGTTTTAACGTCATATCTCAGGAACAGAAGGGGAGACATTTAGTCAGATACTGAATTGGTGACTCTAATCTTGAAACTGTGCTGATTGTATAGATCTTCTGTGTGTGAAGCATCCATGTTTTCACTGACATGGATGGAGACTGTCAGAGACACTGGACTGGTGGGCGGAGTCATACAACCACAGGGTGGACTGGTGGGCGGAGTCATACAACCACAGGGTGGACTGGTGGGCGGAGTCATACAACCACAGGGTGGTACTTCAAGTCTTTTGCTCTGATGCTTCATAATAATGTTGCTGCAAATGATAAATGATTAGTAACACGATAACAAGGCAGCAGGAGAATTTAACAATGTATCCAAGCAACACATGACCTGCTAGGCAACAGCCTTAGTTGCTGGGCATTCACAGCAACACGTATCGGTAAGACCGGGTATAGTGAAGCGGGATTTCTGTCACTCTGCAGTTACACCTCCAAAACACTAGTTGATGGCGGCGGTTTCTGTGAAGTGCTGTAAAGTTTAGTTGATTCAAAACATTAAACACACATTAAACATGGCTTAATAGAGACAGTGTCAAACACAAATCAGCTTCACTATAACTCGCAGCATTCACAGACAATCAATCAATCAGTCAATCAATCAATCAATTTTATTTATAAAGCCCAATATCACAAATCACAATTTGCCTCACAGGGCTTTACAGCATACGACATCCCTCTGTCCTTATGACCCTCACAGCTGATCAGGAAAAACTCCCCAAAAAACCCTTTAACGGGGAAAAAACGGTAGAAACCTCAGGAAGAGCAACTGAGGAGGGATCCCTCTTCCAGGACGGACAGACGTGCAATAGATGTCGTACAGAACAGATCAGCATGATAAATTAACAGTAATCCACATGACACAATGAGACAGAGAGAGAGAGAGAGAGAGAGACAGAGAGAGAGAGAGAGAGAGAGAGAGAGAGAGAGAGAGAGATGCAGGTAATGACAGTATCTTACAACAACATTAATGAAAGTAATAATATTATAGTTATAGTTCTGGCTACTGTGGTACAATATGTTGAAAGTATGTATTAATACCTGGCAGTATACATGTGTGACAATAATCATATGTGTATAATAACAGTAGAAGTATGACTAATGACTAATGATGGCAGCAGCAGCAGCAGGAGGCATCTGGCAGGACCACGGCAGCAGCACAACCACACACGTCACGCTGTCCAGGCACCGCTGTGATATGAGTTAATCTGAGAGACAGTGGAGCACAAAGGCTCCGGAGAAGAAGCCCAGTTAGTGACATCCAGAATGGCCGAGTTAGCAAGATGCAGTAATAGGACACGAGAGAGAGAGAGAGAGAAGGTGCCCCGGTGTATTATGGGGGGTCCTCCGGCAGACTAAGTCAGCCTAACTAGGGGCTGGTACAGTATGAACGTGAACAAACTGAAGACGATCAGATAAATAAGATTTAAACCAGCTCAGTGCAGAACCTTTTAGGCCAATGGTTTCAGCTCACAGAGACAGACAGGAGGTCTGCGTCACTGTGACGCTGTGGAGTTACATCTCTGGGGAGGTGCACGTCAGGCTGCGGCGTGGGGTACGGCGTTGAGTCAACGCAGAAGTATAAATTCCGCGTTAAGACTAGGCTTAAGTTTAGTTGGTGCAAGTGACGTCGTGTTCGTTCTAAAGACCGGTCTCAACAAAGAGTGACTTAGCAGTTTGGACCAGACTAAGTTCAGACCAGTTGGTGCAGCCGGCTCCTCGGTCCAGAAAAGACAAACAATAAGACAGAAGACAGGAAACAGTTGGTTCAGTCTGTCGATCACATGTCAGTCAGTACGTTAATATTATAACAATAAAACGTTGACAACATACATGACGTATATCTCTCTCTTCCTCCTCAGTATCTGTCGGAGCTTCTCTTCGATCAGCCAATCGTCTGCACCGTCTCAGCAGCTGATGTTCAGGCCGCCTTCAACGCCATCATCAGCCGGATCCAGAGATTGTGAGGCTCACCTGATCGTTCACCTGATATGAGAAACACCTGCAGCCTGTTGCATCAGCAGAGTTTCACTATCACAAACAGGTCGCACCAGTCAGTCACAACGTAGAGTTCAAATGAACACCTCCGTCAAACAGGTGGAGCTTTTCCTTCTGCTTCCTGTTGATGCTGATAGCGACACTGAGCGCGCTCTGTTCCAGTTTTCTATTGAAGTTCCTTTCCAGAGATAAGGACGAGAGATTATTAAAAAGACGTATGAGAAATAATTAGTACCGTCTGTCATTTTGAATATTCAGAACATTAATCTTCATGATGCATTCACTGGAAATAGGAATTTCCACTTGCAGTGATGGGTGCCTGTAACAGAAACGTCTACCTCTTCAGGTGTTGTTTTTATCACCTCGAGATGGAGGGACACTGATGTAGTTATTAATGACTGTTCACCTTCGCACAAACCATCAGACACAACGAGCTGAACGAGAACGATGAACCTGTCCTCCAGGTTCGCCTCCTGAATGCGCTGACGAAACACCACTTTTGTTTATTCCGTTATAATCGGTTGAATCATAGAGACGGTGCATCTGATCAAACGTCTGATCAGCTGCTGCGACAGGCTGCTAACTCGATCCTGCTCTCATCAGTTAATGTTGAATATCACATCAGTCATTTATTACTGTATGTTGTGTTTTCCAGCTGTAACTGTAACTCCCAGACGCCGCCCACCGTAAAGGTGGCGGTGGTTGGAGATCAGAGCTACCTGAGCACCGTCCTCTGCTGCTTTGTAGAGCAGCTGGCCAGCAAAACGCCTGATTGGCTGAGCTACGTCCGTTTCCTCATCCTCCCCGTCGGTACGCAGAAACTCCCACACGTCATCTGGTGACATGTAAACCAGCTGGTCATGAACCTTCCCATGATGCTCTATGTGTTTATTATCACCCCACCAGGAGCCCACCCACTGGCCAAGTACCTGGCCACCCTGGACAGTAAATTCAACAGCCTGTTCATGGACGCCGGCTGGAGGGAGCTGTTTGGCCGCGTGGAGTCTCCTCCTCTTGGTATGACTGACCTCTGACCTCGGATGAGTTCATCAGATTAACCTGAATGTGCTCGTAGGAGTTATGAGTGACGCACCAACACATGCCGCAGTATATCTGCTCTCTGATTCCCATCGCGTCTCCTGTGGTTCTCGTGGTCTCCAGAGGATCGAGTCATGGTTTCATCTTCTTCCAGTGCTGCTTCACATGGTTCCCTAAGGGTGGGAATCTCTGGGAACTTCACAGTTTGAGTCCAAATTGATTTTTGTTTTTATGCCTCTACACCTGCAGCCACCAGAATCCTGTACAGGTCCATCTGGGATAAGCTGCGCCCGCCCATATCCATACAGCTCAGTAACAGAGTAGTGTTTGGAGTCAGTGACGTCACTTCAGGGTTAACTCTATACAGAGGAGTTTCATCATCATCATCATCATCACCACACTAAATAAATAAGATACTCTATACTAATGTCACACACAGCTCAGTGACACCTGCACGTCATTCAAGTCTCGGCTGAAGCTGAATTTTTGGAGAGTGTTTTCAGTGTTTCTACATTTCCCGTTACAAGATCACAGAGTATCGTTTACATCCCACTGACATTTGACTGTCTCACAGTCGCAGACACTTTCTGTCTCTCATATCTCATCTCATATCATATGAAGTACTTCATGCATGGTTCTGATGATGTCACTCATCATTAACAGCCCCGCCTCTTTCACATGAACGTGCTGGTGGCTGATAGGAAAACCCAGAGTTGACTGAACTAGTTCATAACCAGCTCTGTAGCAGCAGTTATCCAGACGCTGGATGTGACGGGTGAGTCAGAGCAGAGGAGGAGGAGATATCCTGGGGAAGATGAACTGCTTTCACAGTACTGAGGCCTCTGGTCTCTGGTCTCTGGTTACCCTCCCTCTAGTCTCGCTCACCAGACCTTTCTCAAGAAAAGAAAGGTCTGGCTGCGCCGACTCTCACTTTAAGATTGGAGAAAAAAACGCCCCAGCTGCTTGTATTTCTTTCAACCAATCACAATCGTTCTGGGCGGTGCCACAGCAACGCTGCGCTTGCAAAAATATTGCCGGGGGGAAACAGGTTTTGGTGTAACACGCCCACAAAAATATCACCTACAGGACGTGAACCATGGCAGAAAAATGGCTACATCCCCGCAAGATCAAACACTGCAAAAGTTAGTAAAGGACATGTTGAAAACTGCAACCGGAGGTGGTAGGGCGGGACTTCAGCGGGTGGCTCGTTCCGCCCAATGAGAGGCTGATCTATGCAGCGAACTTCCGCCCACTCAGACTATCCTCCCTCAGGTGTAGATGCTGACTGTGTTTGACAGGTAACACTCACTGGTAAACTCTCTCTCAGGTGACGATGTGCTCTCTGTTCCACAGATCCTGTGGGTGTAGCAGGTCGAGTGTCTCAGTATCTGAGCGGAGCTGCTGTTTCTCACCTGTGTCCGATCTCAGAGGCCATGCTGACCTGCAAACACAAGAGGTACGATTCTTACCTGTCAGGATCAGACCTCAAACCTTGCGTGTGTCTCAAACCACGTACGTCTGTTCGTACACTTAAGTGCAGTACACTACGCACTTCCTGTGTGGTGCACTTATTTCAACAGGGTGGTGTTGTCTCAAATCGCACACTGTTGTTTTGCTCTTACTGAACCGCTCCTTCTTCTTCCTCTTTGTCTTCTTTTTAAACTGTGAAATGCAAACAGGTGGTGGAGCATTATCACTGACATTTGACCGCTGTCTCCGCCCACACATAAAACAAACTTATGCCACAACATCACAGCTGATTCAAATGTGCCGCCGTAGCGAGGAGCAAATTAGCCCCCTGAGTTCCATAACAATGTTGTGTGTAGTCGTCTGGCTACACTCGCTTTGTTCCCCGAGTCCCCTCTTTTCCTGTTCGGTCTGTGTTCAGTCCTGAGGTTGAGACGTACAGCTCCAGGTGTCCACAGACGGCGACAGTACGTCTGTCCTCCATTTCTGAACGTCATGTTAAGAAGCTCTGTGACCTGCTGAGAGCTGAACTTTGCAAAATCTGTATTTACTTTGTGTTTGTGAGGAGGAGTTTTCCCATTCACCTCAACACAGAGTTTACTACAGCAGCAGCAGCAGCATCTAGTGGACACGAGAGGAATCACAGTGTAACACGCAGAAAATCTTTGACTCCACAGTTGATTTATTCAGTTCTGTCGTTTTGTTTTTAACTGTTTGATTCTGTTTTTCTTCTGCAGCCCCGACGACGACTCCTGTCAGAAGTTTGTCCCTTTCATCGGGGTGAGAAACTCTGTGTCAAGTGCTCCTAATAAACAAGTACTGCGGAGTGTTACGTCACGGACTTGATGCTTCGCTGCTGCAGTGTCGGATCGACTGTGTCAAAGTCATTAACACATTATCTTACAGATGCATACGCAGCACAACAGAGGCGTCACCTGTAGATTTATTTTAGTCTGTCAGCAGGAAGTAGTCTGGTCTCAAACGTCAGACTCAGAAAAGGATTTATGACCAAGTGTGTTTTCACTTACAAGGAATTTGCTTTGGATTTTTGTTGCATACATTTAACATACAATAAACATAATAAGAGGGATGAAAATAAATCAAAGCACTGCAACACTCAAAATATGACAAAGATAAATATAAATGTGTAGAACAGAGCTGTGACAGAATGTAGAGACCTCGCCTGGTTTGTGCAGGAGTGGTGCAAATATGTGCAGTGTGCAAAGATAAGAGTCCAAGAGTGTAACGAATATATCGACGTGAGAGGAGACCGCGCTGACGAGTCCAGCTGCAGTCGGGAGGAAACTGTTTTTGTGGCGTAAG